>NC_091455.1:149284275-149486775 GCF_027789765.1 Dendropsophus ebraccatus | reverse complement strand
GGGGTGATAGAGGAGGTGAGGGGATGATGGAGGTGATAGAGGAGGTGAGGGGATGATGGGAGTGACAGAGGAGGGGATGATGGGAGTGACATAAGAGGGGATGATGGGGTGACAGAGGAGGTGAGGGGATGATGGGAGTGACAGAGGAGGGGATGATGGGAGTGACATAAGAGGGGATGATGGGGTGACAGAGGAGGTGAGGGGATGATGGGGGTGATAGAGGAGGTGAGGGGATGATGGGGGTGATACAGAGGATGATGGCGGTGACAGAGGAGGTGAGGGAATGATGGGGGTGATATAGGAGGTGAGGGGATGATGGGGGTGATAGAGAAGGTGAAGGGATGATGGGGGTGACAGAGGAGGTGAGGGGATGATGGGAGTGACAGAGGAGGGGGATGATGGAGGTGACAGAGGAGGGGGATGATGGAGGTGACAGAGGAGGGGGATGATGGAGGTGACAGAGGAGGGGGATGATGGAGGTGACAGAGGAGGTGAGGGGATGATTGGAGTGACAGAGGAGGGGATGATGGGAGTGACATAAGAGGGGATGATGGGGTGACAGGAGGTGAGGGGATGATGGGGGTGATAGAGAGGATGATGGGGGTGATATAGGAGGTGAGGGGATGATGGGGGTGACAGAGAAGAGGATGATGGGGGTGACATAAGAGGGGATGATGGGGTGACAGGAGGTGAGGGGATGATGGGGGTGATAGAGAGGATGATGGGGGTGATATAGGAGGGGGATGATGGGGGTGACAGAGGAGAGGATGATGGGGGTGACAGAGGAGGTGAGGGGATGATGGGGGTGACAGAGGAGGTGAGGGGATGATGGGGGTGACAGAGGAGGTGAGGGGATGATGGGGGTGACAGAGGAGGTGAGGGGATGATGGGGGTGACAGAGGAGAGGATGATGGGGGTGACATAAGAGGGGATGATGGGGTGACAGGAGGTGAGGGGATGATGGGGGTGATAGAGAGGATGATGGGGGTGATATAGGAGGGGGATGATGGGGGTGACAGAGGAGAGGATGATGGGGGTGACAGAGGAGGTGAGGGGATGATGGGGGTGACAGAGGAGGTGAGGGGATGATGGGGGTGACAGAGGAGGTGAGGGGATGATGGGGGTGACAGAGGAGGTGAGGGGATGATGGGGGTGACAGAGGAGGTGAGGGGATGATGGGGGTGACAGAGGAGGTGATAGACCCCCGATGCTAAATCCGGCCCTAATGGGGCAGAAAAATCCTATGCAGACCTGAGAGGGATCCGGGCAGCTGTCAGTGAACCGGGCCGGCGAGGACTGGTGGTGCGCGGGGATCCCCCGCTCCGGGCTGTGACAGGAGTGGAATGCAGCCTGGGAGATGGGGCAGCCCCGGCGTCCAGGGCCACCAGGTGGAAACAGCGGCGGCGGCGGCGGGCGGTGGACGCCGGGGCTGCCCCATCTCCCAGGCTGCATTTCAATCCTGTCACAGCCCGGAGCGGGGGATCCCCGCGCACCACCAGTCCTCGCCGGCCCGGTTCACTGACAGCTGCCCGGATCCCTCTCAGGTCTGCATAGGATTTTTCTCGGGTCCGGCAGCCGCCGGGGGGACAGCATACAGCAGACGCTGCTGTGCCCTGCTGCCCCTGCCATCAGCCTTACTCTCTCCATCTTCCCCCCGCAGCATCTCTAAACCTGTTCCCCCACAGAACGCTGCTGAGCTGCTGCTGGGGGAAAGAAGGAGAGAGCTGCGGTGACTGGTGCCGGGACATTGCTGGGTGATAGCAATGTCCCGGCACCCAAAGCAAAAGTTTATTCAATTTCTCCCCCTCCGGCGGGGGGCGGGGGGGAGAGGGGGCGGGGGTGGAGAGAGAGCTGCACACAGTTCTCCTGTACAATCACTGTGCGGTCTCTCTCTCCTCCCCGATTCTCGGGCTGGGACCTCAAGAAAATGGCGCCGCCACCCGCCCCATGTACTGTAGCTGTGTACTGCGCATGTCTATGCACATGCGCAGTACACAGTGACGGAGCCTCCAGTGAAGTGAACCAGACGGACTCCGTCGGTTCACTTCAATGATGTGGAGGTGCCGTATAGTGTCTGTGTGTGTGTCGTGAAATGACGTCACACACAGACACTATAAACATGGCAGCCCCCTGTGCAGCAATACATTTTAGAAAAAAATACTGAAACACTACATAAAAAAAAAAACAAAACATCCAACAGACTCATTTATACTTAGTACTTTTCATTAAAAAATTTTCAAAAATGTGACACTGTCCCTTTAAGATAACACACTGCAAACCAAGCCAACATGCACTAAACTACATGCACTGCAATTAGTTACTACAGCCTTACTTAGTATTGGTAATCAGGACCAGACTCTAAAACACACAGACTTTCCTGTCACTTAAAGTGTACCTATCATTTAAACAAACAAGCTCTCTTCCTCTTTAGCTCCACCTCACTGCTAAAGTAGCAGTCAACAGAATTATAATGGCGTCCTATGGAACTGCTGGTAGTCATAGGGTCTCATTATAATTCTGTCCACCACTAATTTAGCAGTGAGACAAAGATGCACGCGTCTGCCCCTTCATTCAAGCGATTGGTGGGGTCTTGGCACCCAGACCCAGCCGATACAAACCTCTAACATGCCAGAAGTTTATTTAAATAATAGGTACCCTTTAAAAGTAAAAGTTGCTGCTCAGACAATTGCCGATATGTACCTTTTATGGCACATTCTACTTTTCTTGTTACAGTCTTACACCCTCTAGAGACTCTACAGCTACTTTTGCTATTCATTAGTCCTTAAAATGGCATGCACTGCACTTAATATATATCAGCATACATTTTATCAATGTGTGGAATATCATAGTTCCTATGGGTGACATATACCTATAGAGAGTGGCTTATGTTGGAGGCTTTTGGGATTATATGTGTGTGTGTGTGTGTGTGTGTGTGTGTGTGTGTGTGTCAGAAAGTCCTCCAGACATATACCTCTGAATAACAGTACTAACAAAGAGTACACTTAGCCTTAATGACTATACTCTAAGCTATCTAAAGCTTTTAAAAGGGCACACCAACAAAAGCTCCATTTCTTACTTTATGGCGATTATACACTTTTTGGTAGCGGTAGTGGGCTTTGCTAATGAGGAGTTTTTCGGCCACTGGTCATGGGCCTACAACCCTGTGTTCACCGATGTGTCCCACCCCTTCAAACTAGTATTCATAAAGAGGGGCGGGCCAGCCAGGGTGGATTGCTGCACGGAGGGTGCCCGCTCCCCAGTATGCCAAACTTCTCATTAACATATTAATTAAACTGCTAATATCCAGAAAATGGCACAAAGAATGAAGGCAAATATCTTACTTTCATCCCCAGCTCCCTGTGCGCTATAGGGACACATCAGCAGGTTAGATGCTTCTAATCTCCTAATAGTTTCCCTTTAAATGGTTTCAAGGTAACAGTTTTCTTGTATATACTTGCTGTTTATTATTTAATTTATGTGACAGATGCATGAACCAGCACTGAGACATCGGCCTCACTGTGTAAAAAGTAAAAACACTATTTTAGGTTTTCTTGGTTACCTTAAGGTGCCGGTAAGAGTCTTCATTGAATTGACTCTACAGACAGAACTGTATTTCCATGAGGCAATGTATACCTTAATTGTCTGAGCAGCAAGGATATTTTATTACCATTATCCTAAAACGATAACTAAAGAAAACAAACATCCCTTACCCCAATCCTGTTCATACAAGGCTTGGGAAAGGCACCAAGAAATGGCATGCATGAATACACAAAATAAGAGGACTCGTGTGAGAGCATTTGTAGCTGGCAACGTGATCGAAATCAGTATGTAAACAGCAACATGTAAGACTTCAGGAAGAAAAACAATCCATTGTTAAAAGGCTCATATACAACCAAATCTTCATATTGAACCAATGCATACAAAATAAAAAAAAATGAAGCAACTCTGAAGTAGACCTTTTCAAAAATATTTCCTACCATTTTGTGTCTGTGCAAATCCATTTTTCTCTATGGTAATTGTCCACAAAGACACTACAGATATACTGTACTCCCTTTCCTACCAAAATTTGTACACATTTGGCACAGACAGTATGACTAGAGGATCGGACCATTAAGACACATGAGTCAGCACAGCCGTTTTAGACACAAAACGGTAACTACTTTTTATGTAGATGCATTGTCTCCTTAAAGGGGTATTTTGGTGAAATATATATTTTCTTTAATAAAGTTCTATGACTTTGTAATGTCACTTTTTTGAAGAAAGTGTGGGTGTATATAGACATACAAAATTAAAAAAAAAAAAGATTTTTACATTGCATGGCAACAGTATGGAGGGACACTGTCCCTTTGCTGCCATAAATTGGTGTGTTGGGCACTGCAGGGCCTTGTTTCCAGTAGTTTCATATGGCTGCATGAAGTGCTAGCTATACCGAGCCTTCCCTGAACTTTTTGTAATGCATGTTAGAATTAGAATAGACACAAGACTTGGAAAAAGTTGCTTATGCCAGTTACATTGCAGGCACCCTGTAGCAGAGCAATCAGGAATACCTGTCTATCGTTGCTCGCTCTGTTAAAGGGTGCCGGAGTACACCTTTAATAAAGATACATTACAAAATTACATGATTATATTAAGGAAAAGTATACATGGGGATACGGGTACAGGCCCCGTTGACTTTAATGGCCTGAGTGCAGTAGTAGTGACTGCATTCAAGTTATTTCCTGTGTGTATACTCTTACTTTGTGTGACTCAAAAGCAAAGCAAATCATAGACTATACAGGTAAGAAAGAAGGCTAATATAGTCATAAGTTGACTATGTTCAGGCAAAGTTAGTGAGCCCTTTGGCAGTACACGCACATATACATTAGCATTCCATTTTGGCAGCATGCAGATGTATCCAAGACATGGAAGCACAACTTATGACTTGAACAAGCCCCTAAATAACACCACTTCATAGTTGAGTTTTAGGACAGGCATAATAGGCAAACAACAACATCAGGCTCTAAAGATAGACAATGCCTAAAACTTAAAAAATCAGAAAACTAGACGACAAATGTTACCCTGTTAAAGGGAACCAATCACGCCGAAAATCCATCTTAAGATAAGGAAACGTGAAACGCAAGCCGCCGGGTCACATGGATGGAAGGCAGACCTCATGCACGCCCCTCTGGACGTGATTACAGCCATTACAGACGCCCAGGACCTGTGACTGATCCTGCCCACCTTGACTAAATCCGCCCACCGTGACTACTTGCCAGAAATTTACATACAGCGCGGGACTTCTTCAAAGTAAGATTACTGACTGATGGAGGGGGGCACGGAGGTTACAGGGGGATGTTTAGGAAACGTGCTGGGTGATGTGCCAGCACGTTTCCTTATCTTAAGATGGATTTTCGGCGTGATTGGTTCCCTTTAAGCAGAATATTTCTTCCTAAGGCTGGGTTCACACAGTATATTTCAGGCAGTATTTGGTCCTCATGTCAGGTCCTCATAGCAACCAAAACCAGGAGTGGATTAAAAAAACAGAAAGGCTCTGTTCACACAATGTTGTAACTGAGTGGATGGCCGCCATATAACGGTAAATAACTGCCATTATTTCAATACAACGGCCGTTGTTTTAAGATAACAGCAAATATTTGCCATTAAATGGCGGCCATCCACTCAATTACAACATTATGTGAACAGAGCCTTTCTGTGTTTTCAATCCACTCCTGGTTTTGGTTGCAATATGAGGACCACAATACTGACTGAAATATACGTAGTGTGAACCCAGCCTAACAGGGTAAAATCTAATTAATTTCTAATCTATTTTCGTAGTCAAAAAATAAATATCACTGCGACCTCCTACCCAAGAAATTGAAGAAACAACATTATAGGTATCAAATGATGGAGAGGATATCCCTACAGCACAGAGATCCATGGATTTATCTGACTATGTTGTCTAACCAGGACAACATATGAATGGAGTTTGTATATTCTCCCCCTTTTGCAGAAGGTCCTCCTACTACACGATATACACACAGTTCACCTGCTTCAATGAAAACAAAAAACAGGCTTTAGGGTATAAACCCACACACCGTATATGCAGCGTATTTACTGCTGCGATACGCAGCAAACTCGCAGCAAAATCGCAGTAAAATCGCAGCAGATTAGATCTAAATAACTGAACACAGCATCAAATCTGTACCAACAAATCTGCTGCGTATTTGTTGCATATCTGCTGCATATACGGTGTGTGGGTTTATACCCTTGGGGTATATTCACACGAACGGACTCTCAGCGAGATTCTCGCTGCGAGTCCGGCAGGTCCTGGCAGTTCCCACACACTATTATACTCGCTGCGGTCTGAACGGTCTACCGCCCTTAACCCCTTCTGTTCCCGCCCGGCTCCCCCGCTGTAAGCATACATTACCTCTCCTTGCTGCACGGGTCCGGCGTCCTGCTCTCCCGTCCGGCCAATCAGTGGCTGCGGCTGGGCAACACACTGATTGGCCGGACGGGAGAGCAGGACGCCGGACCCGTGCAGCGAGGAGAGGTAAAGTATGCTTACAGCGAGGGAGCCGGAAGCAGAAGGGGGAGCAGAAGGGGTTAAGGGCGGTAGAATTACATACTCACTGCGGATATAGTGTGTGGGAACTGCCAGCACCTGCCGGACTCGCAGCGAGATTCGTGTGAATATACCCTTACAGTGGATATCAGACCAGGCATTAACAAAAGTTACATGGAGAAAACCTGTTTATGTACAGTGTGGGATGGAAAATGAACCTAATGGTCAAATTATTCATAGAGTTTTTTTGTAAACATTCTATATCTTTGTTGTGTGCCATTATCCTTATACAGGTTGGGGTTGTACATTGATCAGAACACTGATATCCTCACATATCAGCTGCTGGGGCCATTGTATTTCCAGGGTACAAATTAAACAAAATGCAATTTTCATTCTGGCATTGTTTTTCAGGTTTCTTTTCCCACAGCAAAGGAAAAAGGTGGTGATAATATTATAGTATGCTATGAAAAACTTCAAACTCTCAAATAGTCTCATAAGCGACATGCAACGGTTTTAAAGCATTACATCTAAACACTGGTTGTGTATTTTATTACACTGCAGCTCCTAGCACTTAAAAGGAATTGAGCTACAACAACACACAAAAACTGAGGACAAGAGTGGCACTGTTTCTAGAAAAAACAGCCATGTCTTTCTAAGGGCCAGTTCACACAGAGTTAAACTGGCGGAACTCTCCGCCGCGGAATCCCGCGAGCTTCCGTCTCATACTGGCAGTCTATGGGAAGCTCGCAAGCCTCCTGTCTCTGCACCTCTCCGCTCTTAAGAACGACATGTCAATTCTTCTGCGCGAAGAAAGTATGTGCGCAAGCCTCCCATAGACTGCCAGTATGACATGGAGGCTGTCGGGATTCCGCGGTGGAACTCTCTGCCAGTTTTACTCCCTTTGAACTGGCCCCAATTGTGGCTAATCCCTTTAATTTCTTACATGTAACGATGCAACAATTATGTACTGCAGTGCAGCATGCTTTTTAGTATTGTACCTTGTATATGGATATATTTTTGCACTCCCGAGAGGGGTACAGATTGAAACAAGTGTCCTACAACAAGTGAAGGACACACAGTTCATCAGCTTCAATGAAGAAAAAAAAATAGACTTTACAGTGGATATCAGTGCATAAAGGAAAAAAAAAATACTTTCATCACTATCCATCTCTAGGGGGTGGGTCATTTTTAGTTCCTTCCATATTGGTCAGTAATTGAACAATAACAGGACAAGTTGAAAAACTGAAATTTGTGTCCATAATACTGGGTCAAAGGGGGAGTGACTCTCCTTAAGAAGAGCCCGTCATAAAGACGTTTGGAGACTTACACACCATTGTTGCTCCACTGAGTATTCTGGGAAGAAAGGATATGCGAAATAGCTCTCACAACTCTTGATCAAAGAGATATCCCTTCAAGTCAAGTCTTGCTCAGTCAAGGAACCTTAGAACATTGACTGGGGATTTTATGCCAAGCCAAACAATCTCTCCAAAAGGAAAGATTTCCCATCTGCATACAGCTGTTTTGGGTTTTTTGCCCCTCATCAGTGCAGAGCAGGGTGTTGGCTGGCTAGGTAGAGGTCCCACGTCGATAGACCTCTCACTAGCCAGCCAACACCCTGTTCTGCACTGTTGAGGGGCAAAACCCCAGAAACAGCTGTATGAAGATGGGAAATCTTTACTTTTGGAGAGATTGTTTGGCTTGGCATTAAATCCCCAGCTAATGTTTAAGGCTCCTTGACTGAGCAAGACTTGACTTGAAGGGACATCTCTTTGCTCAAGAGATGAGAGCTATTGTGCATATCCTTTCTGTCCATAATACTAAAATTAGTCATCCAATAATATGACAATCACTTCAGAGTTATGTGCAGCTGTCAACTGCTGGACATACTTACTGAAGTAGGCTGCTTATATTTACTCAGCATACTGATTTTCTGTACAATTACTCCAAGAAGATGTGGCCCAGTGCTGTGGTCAAACCTTAAAAACAATTATCTTTTTGCATGTGTTTTTTGGGGATGTCTGGTACTTTGTTTAAAGGTGTATTCCCATCTCAACTAACACTTAAACTTGTAGGTCATATCAAGTTTAATATTTTTGCAAATACATTAATTCAGCAAACTTGCCTCCTTCTCCTGATGTGCCCACTTGACCACACTGCTTAACTGACTGCTGAGCTGAAAGGGAGCAATGAATGTTTGGACTTTGAATGAAATATAGCTACACTTACCAGCTTTTTCGGATTTTTCTTTCTGCTCTTGTAACTGTTCACATTTAGTAGTTAACTGCTTAACCCGTGTTCGAAGTTGAGAAACCTCTTCTTCCTTTGTCATGAGGGTCTCGTGCATCTGTCTCTTAGTCTCCGCAATGACCATCCCCTAGAAGAGAAATAATAAAATCTGACAAAAAAGGAAGAACATAAAGTAAATAAGCAATACATTTGTTCTGTCCTTGAGCCTGGTAAGGAAAGGCAGTAGGCCCCTGTAAAAATGTGATCTCTAAGTTTGTTGGGTAATATAAACTGTCAAAGTGCTAAAGTGCTAAGAGTATATCTGACCTTAGGCATAAACCTTGGCAATTTCCATTGAGGCTTTAGATTTACCTTATCTTGCTCCAGCTGCTCAACTAAATTCTTGGCATCCCTTAGCTGGGTTATCAACTTGGTCTTCTCACTTGAGTGAAGTTCCTGAAATTCAACACACAGTGCTTATAACAAAGACCACTTCTCTTACTGACAACATATTTTTAAGCACATTGTGAAAGAACATCTGGTGTAGCTGATCATGTTGAAAAACACCACAAAGTAGCAATAATACTCCAGAATACATGAAAGTAGCTACTTCCTTTCACCAACATTGTAAATTGTATGCGCTAAACTAAAGAGAACCCGTCAGCTGCCAGGGCCTTATGAAGTCATTACGCAGCAGAGTACATTAGCAGTCTAATAAAAATATCTTAAAAGGAACAAACCTTACTGGGCAGGAATACAGAACTTTTGACTGTCCAGCTGTTACAAAATGACAATTTTTCATCATACCTAGCAGCCAAAGCTTTGGGTTTAGCAACAGTCCACCTCCACAATAACTGTTCATTCACACCAAGGGAACACAGTAAGGCTAATATTAGAACACTTTAATAACTACACATTTCTGGGACATCACATTATTGAAGTGTTCTATTAATATCCTTCCTGTGTTCGCTTGTCGCGAGTGAACAGTTCTTGTGGAGGTGGATTTTTGCTATTAGTGCACTTTGGAAAGTGCTACTTGTACCACAGCAGGAATCATTTGTGTCTACATGCTTCTTCAAGTGTTGCGCCTCCAGTTGCAACCATATCTGGTAAGTGGATCTCCTCCCAGAACCTTTAATGGATTATCTCCATTAGTTGATTTCAGTCTCTACACTATGGAGCGCCACTTTTCTTGTTTATCTTCCAAAACTTTAGGGGAAAGGAGTAAGATATCCAAGGCTGCCATGTATTTTCAAGACTCTCTATAGTATCTGATCTAATTACATGAGCCTTTCTGTAAAGAATAATTCACTTAATCATTTCCTTAACTACTGTGGCAGATAATTGAGGAGATTTCTTTTGGGGAGCAATGTATCCTCGTTGCCATGCAATCTGCTTGTGAAAGTTTATGTGCTTCTCTTTTAAACTTTGTGAATTTGTCACAAAGCAACAGCCCTGTCTGGGGTAGTCTGAAAGACCTTCGAGATTAACCTCATTGTTTGACCCCAAAAAGATGTAACTAAGGTGATTTCCACAAGTTAAGGGAAAAGATTCCTCAATTGGAAATAGATACCTTTTCTTGGGTCAATAAAGAACTTTGGACAAAATAAAGAAAGGTCATGTCCAAAGAAGACTTACTGGGGTTTTGAATGGATTTTTCTATCTTGCTTTTGTACTTGGTACAATAAAATTGAAGTTATTCAATTTTTTTGTTGTACAACCCAATGCAGTATCCCGTTACCAGTGAAGTCCACTTAGTTTTCAGGCCTTCTATAAAAAGTCAGCTTAGATTAAGGAGGAGATATAAGAACTAAAGACAGATTGTTTAAGCCTTTCATGACCGAGCTAAAAGGTCTGTAACGTCACTTAATGACTGGTTCTTCAAACTCGACCCATCTTACTTTATGTGCCTATAGCGCTGTGGTGCTTTAAATAAAGAAAATCTACTACCAGATACATTGCTTTGTTTTTTTTTTACATGAACAAACCGGTGCCGCGGCCCTATTTTTGAACTGCTGTCCGGTTTCTGCGCACAGTGCTGGTCTATTTCCGAGCACAGGCCTGCCCCGGAGCACTGGGAGTAGGCCTGCCAGCCCCCGTGTGACAAAACCTTTTCCCCTGTGTGATGCAGCTCCATTAGAATCAACTGAGCTGCGTCACAGAAGGGAGGTCGTGTGCAAGAATAGACCGACGATGTGCGCAGGAATCGGGTAGCAGTTCAAAAAAAAAAAAAAAAAAAGGACCACACCACCGGCATCCCCACACTGGTACCGGTCTGTTAATGTAAAATAAAAATAAAAAAAACACAAAAGTGATGTACCTAGTGGTACACTCGCTTTAACTTATGTAAGTAATTCTGAGACTGCTTTTTCGTGTCACATTGTGCTTTGAGTTAGTGGTAAATTTTGGTCGATGCATTCAGCATTTTTTTGTGAAAAACTTCAAAAATGTAAAAAAATTGAAAATATTAGAATCTTACTATGTGTGCAATACTCTGCTTGTAAGAAAGATGGCCATGCCACATAAATTATTCAATAATTCACATTTACAATGATATGACTACTTTATGTTGGTATCATTTGGTAAGGGCTCTTTTACTATTTTTAAAAATTGAATGAAAATTTGCAAAAAAAAAGTTCACATTTTTTAATTTCACCTCCACTTTGCTTTAAAGCGACTCTGTACCCACATTCTGCCCCCCCCCCCCAACAGCTTGTACCATTGGATAGCTGTAAAAGCATCCAAGATCTGTCCTAGGGTCCATTCGGCAGGTGATGCAGTTATTGTCCGAAAAAACACGTGATGATTAGGGGAACTAGGAGGGGGCTAAAAATAGTAAATCTATCAGCAGGTTAGATTTGTCGGACCTGCTGATATTTGTTCTCCTAATCATCACTTTTTTTTAGTACAATAACTGCATCACCTGCCAAACAGACCCCACGGCAGATCTTGGATGCTTTTACAGCTATCCAATGGTACAAGCTGTTTGGGGGGAGGCAGAATGTGGGTACAGAGTTGTTTTAAAGCAAAAGGGTTTTTTGTACCATAATAATGCATTTAAAGGTGTCCATAGCCTTTCAATGTGCATGGACAGATCAACCAAAGAAAAAATAAAGCCTCCATATAACAAAAATACATTCATAAAAATAAAAATAAAAAAACAAATAAACAAACAAACACAGTACCTTAACTTTTTCAAGCTCTTGGAGCCTCTCCTCTAGTTGATTCTGTAGAGCTTCTTTTTCACTGCTTAGCTGAACAATATTTTCTTTATGTGAGCGAATCCCATCCTTACATTTCTGAAGGAGGTTCTCTTGACGTTTCACTCTCGTTTCTAGAGCATCAAGTGTTCTTGCAGCATCACCGCTTCCATCTCAATGAGGTAAAAACAAAATAACCAGACAAATGACACCTAACAATGAACCCTATTTCCTGAAGCAGGCTAAGTTGATACCATATAATTAATATGCCATCTAATACGAATAATATGAATACAAATTGAAAACCAGATAAAAAAAAAATATATTAAGATTTTTTAGTTCATAAAAAGTATTACCATATTCCTGTGTTTGGACACAGGAATTTTATAGGTGCTGTAAAAATTACCAGGTGTGGGGAAGCTGTCCGCTTCTCCTTCCTGTCCAAGACTCTGACTTTCAGGTGAAGTGACTGATGCCTCTGGCTCCAACTGTGCCTTTCCAAGCCGCTGTTTGAGTAAAGTTACCTAAACCAAGAAGAAACAGAAGTCCAATCTTAGGGGCCATTCACACATCCACAATATCTGGTCCGTGCATAGAATATATACTGCGGACAGGACCTCATAACATAATATGCCAGAAGCTCCGAAACCGTTTAAATATTTGCACTACTGTACTGACACTCCGTATCAGTACAGTAGTAAGAACTCCAACAGTTTTGATGTTTGCAGCATGATATCGAATGATGATGCCAGGAGTTCGGAAGTCCGGTCCACAGCATACATACATGCACAAATACATCACTAGTACAGCTCTCTGAGGGAGTCCAATACATACAATACTTATGGAGGGACAAGTATGGGTTCAGACCATCTTAGCTTTTCTCTACCTTTTTGAATTAAATTTAATTTCTTTCCCATATCGAGAAGTGTTAGACCTGTTTCACACAAAAGTGCATTGGTACACATCCAGATGAAATGGCATTAGAATCATTAGTATTGCTTCAGTTTCCCATATCTGTGTAGTAAATACTAATGGGTTGTCTTCTAGACATGAAACTAAGCTAAAAAAACAGCAGCAATTTACTGAAAATTTGTAGTTTATTTCATATGCAAATGAGAAGTTTTGGTATACTAGGGGTGGGGCTAGCTTTCCACCCCCAGTCAATCAATGGTTTTCATAATCAGCAGCCCAAATCCGAATGTAATACCTTAACTATACTTCATGACTTTATGGGATGGAAAAACCTTGACTATTACAGCAGCAGATGTCAAGAAAGTGAGCAATTGTATATGCTGGCTTTGTACACGCTTGGTCCATGAGACTGTAGGCAGTGTGCGCCAATTAAGGCTGGGTTCACACTGCGTTTTTGCAATCAGTTTTTTCCATCCGTTTTTTTGCAAAAAAAAGTCAGTTTTTCCATTGACTTCCGTTTATTAAAAAAAAAAAAACACACGGATCAAAACGGATCCGTTCTTTTTAACGGACACAAAAGTAGTGTCTGCTACCTTTTTGTGTCCGTCAAAAAAAAACGGATCTTTTTTTACAATGGAAGTCAATGGAAAAACGGATCAAAACGGACGCACACAAATGCATCCGTTTTTTTTATAGGTTTTTTGCAAAAAAACGGATTAAAAAAACAGTGTGAATCCAGCCTTACTGATGCTGCTCTGGCAATTAAACCCCCAATTAGACTCTGATGCAGTGCCTTGTACCATTTGAGCACAAAACTTTATTGCAATATAAAAGAATAGGCACATGTAAAACACATACTGACCAGCATAAGACCAGTGGCAGTAAGTCATGGGAGCAATAAATCACTAAACTGTAACCAAACCATTTGACAACACATTTGACAACACACTTAGGGTGCTTCATAGGCACCATCTTGATGCAATTTTCATGCTGTCTTCTAACTACTGGTAACCGCATAGCTTTTTAAATAAAACTGTACTTTTGCAAAATTCTGTTGTCATAAACAGGTGCACAATTTTATAGGTAAAAAGCTGGAAAAAAAATGAACAGCTTTAAGAAAAAAAATAAAAAAAAAATCCATAGCTAGATGCTTCCCTCTACACAGAGAGATTTATCTGACAGATTTTTGAAGCCAAAGCCAGAAATGGATTTGGGAAGAGGAGCAATCTCAGTTTTTTTCTTTATGACTCGTTCTCTGTTTATAACCTGTTCCTGGCTTTGGCTTCAAAAATCTGTCAGATAAATCTCTCGGTGTAAAGGCACCATAAGACCAGGAGCCTGATGCAGCAGCCCACTACCTGAGTTTGCAGCACACTGATAAGCTGATCTTTCTCCTCCAGAGAGGCATCAAATTCTTCCTGCAGGTGTTTCTTAGCTTGTTGATCCATTTGAAGTTCCTATTGGAATATATAACTTACAAATTATATTTTATTATAACAGATATATTTATTTTATACAGATAAGGTTTAGGCCTTGAAAATCATAAGCAGGTGGAAGAAATGGCAATCTCCTGATTTCCAAATCGATAAACTAACAGTCCCATCATAACAGCATCACCTTTTGATTCAGCAGAAAAGTGAAACGCACTGGGCATGATGATGGAAGACAAATGGATGAGCAGACACATAAGTACTGACAGCCAACACTGCCTAGAAATACTCTCACAGCATAAACATAAGACTGTGAAAACTGTTAACAAGGTTTAGCTGCTGAGTCAAAAGTGCAACTGCAACCCTAATACTTGTTGACTTATATATATATACACTCACCGGCCACTTTATTAGGTACACCTGTCCAACTGCACGTTACCACTTAATTTCTTATCAGCAAATCACATGGCGGCAACTCAGTGCATTTAGGCATGTAGACATGGTCAAGACAATCTCCTGCAGTTCAAACCGAGCATCAGTATGGGGAAGAAAGGTGATTTGAGTGCCTTTGAACGTGGCATGGTTGTTGGTGCCAGAAGGGCTGGTCTGAGTATTTCAGAAACTGCTGATCTACTGGGATTTTCACGCACAACCATCTCTAGGGTTTACAGAGAATGGTCCGAAAAAGAAAAAACATCCAGTGAGCGTCAGTTCTGTGGGCGGAAATGCCTAGAGGAGAATGGGCAGACTGGTTCGAGCTGATAGAAAGGCAACAGTGACTCAAATAGCCAACCGTTACAACCAAGGTAGGCAGAAGAGCATCTCTGAACGCACAGTACGTCGAACTTTGAGGCAGATGGGCTACAGCAGCAAAAGACCACACCGGGTGCCAGTCCTTTCAGCTAAGAACAGGAAACTGAGGCTACAATTTGCACAAGCTCATCGAAATTGGACAGTAGAAGATTGGAAAAACGTTGCCTGGTCTGATGAGTCTCGATTTCTGCTGCGACATTCGGATGGTAGGGTCAGAATTTGGCGTCAACAACATAAAAGCATGGATCCATCCTGCCTTGTATCAACGGTTCAGGCTGGTGGTGGTGGTGACATGGTGTGGGGAATATTTTCTTGGCACTCTTTGGGCCCCTTGGTACCAATTGAGCATCGTTGCAACGCCACAGCCTACCTGAGTATTGTTGCTGACCATGTCCATCCCTTTATGACCACAATGTACCCAACATCTGATGGCTACTTTCAGCAGAATAATGCGCCATGTCATAAAGCTAGAATCATCTCAGACTGGTTTCTTGAACATGACAATGAGTTCACTGTACTCAAATGGCCTCCACAGTCACCAGATCTCAATCCAATAGAGCATCTTTGGGATGTGGTGGAACGGGAGATTCGCATCATGGATCATGAATCAAATCTGCGGCAACTGTGTGATGCCATCATGTCAATATGGATCAAAATCTCTGAGGAATGCTTCCAGCACCTTGTTGAATCTATGCCACGAAGAATTGAGGCAGTTCTGAAGGCAAAAGGGTGTCCAACCCGTTACTAGCATGGTGTACCTAATAAAGTGGCCGGTGAGTGTGTATATATATTATATAGTAAAGACAGAGGGTCAAAGCGTACCTCCCGCAGTTCTCCAATTCTCCTCAGTGCCTTGTCCTGGCTCTGGCTCAATATTGACTGCAAAAAATGACAAAACAAATTAAAAAAAAAAAAAAAAAAAAAAAAACACATTAAAAAGCCAACAGTGCATATTGTTAGATTGGGATTATGGGCTTTAAAATATGGCTTTAGATACATCACTGATATGGAATGTTAGGGGGATGATGAAAAATGTCAGATGAAAAATTGTAACACCCTTGGGGATGCTGTTTTATAATATTCAGTAAGATGCTGGCTACAGATATTAAAAAAAAAAAAAGGTTCTAATAGGGCTGGCACGGCAAGACTATGTACGTGCTGTGGATTCTTCTTTATGGATTTTTTTAGTCTCTATTTGACATTATTTTATTAAAGGACAACTCCCGTGAAAAGCTTTTTCCCAGTAACTAAAACACGTTACAAAGTTATATAAAACTTTGTAATATGCTTCAATCACCTATCTGCCCCCCTTCCCTATCTTTTCCCCCCTCAACCAGGAATTGAAGTAAACTCATTCATATCTGATGACTGTTGTCACCAGGCTGCTCTGTGGCAGCCATTTTGTGACAATGATGTCATCAAGAAAGAGGCTGGTGTAAGCCCTGTTAGGCCAGCCTCCCTTGTCAGATGACTCAGCTTGCTTAGCTCTGATTGGCTGAGCAAGCTGTAAGCCATCTAACAGTTCTACAGAGTCAGTGAATGAATCTCCTTCTCTTTCCTTAGCAGTTACAGGGACCCCCCCTCCTCCCCCTCTCCCCCAGTGCCTAGTACAGTTAATGAGTAAATGAATCCTGTTATCTCCTCTTTCCTCTTTCTCTCTGAGCTCAGGCAGTGAATGAATCATTTGCTCTTTCCTCTGTCACTGCTGCCAGTCTCCCCCTCCTCTCTCCCTCAGCCCTGCAGCTCTGAGGTAATAGCTGCCAGGTTTCAATGTGTGTGTTTGTTGGGGAAGGGGGGGTGGGGTGGTTGGGCACAGACATCACAGTAGACGAAGTGCATCATGGGAAAGCCCAAACCAGGAAGTAAAGAAGAAATGAATATAGCAACTGGAGTTTCAGGGACCTGCAAGCAGCAGAAAATTCAAACGGAGACAGACCCAGGAGGGATGGTAAGTGTGAAAACTATGTTTATGATTGATTTTGTTTGTTTTTTTTAATTAGCACAAGAGTTGTCCTTTAAGCCAATCAGTCCGATAAGGGCTTTTTTGCCCTACTCAATGGAGTGGCAGCTAAGCATGCACACAACTACTCCATTCACACTCTATGGGACTGATGGAGAAAGTAAAGTGCTGTCCTATGGACTTTGGATAAAGAAACAATGTGCATGCTTGATTGCCTCTCCAGTCAAACAAAGGGCTCTCCACTTTAATGATCAGTGGATATATCAGTGATCGGCACCCCAATCATCAGACATTTCTCACCTATCCTGTGGCTAGGTGATAAGTTTTTATTATGAAAATCCCCTATAACAGACTGTTAATTACTCTATTCCTACGGTGGTTTATTTCTATGGCAAGACAAGCTCAGCATCTTGAAATTCTGTGTAAAGGTTATTCACTTGTGCCTCATCTTTAAAACTGGTTTATTGATGGGATCAGTAAACAATACTTTATAGATGTCTACCAGATCCAGGTTTTCTTATGGAACCAATGGCTGACACTGAATCCAGCCTCTGTCCTAAAGACCAGTGATTACAGACCAACTATTAGCCCACCATATGCTAGTATCTTACAGCTAGTCCACTGTTCTAATGTTTAGCCTTATATTATCACCGTAAACCCCTGTTACATGTTACAAACAGATTAAATCTCACCTGTAGTTTTTCTTTGTCCCTCTGAACCGTTCTGTACGCCGTGACTAACTGTAATGCAAAGTGACAACATACTACATAAATCAGCTAGAGGTTACCTAATGCCTATGTCAATTGGCAAAATAACAAGTGACTTATGTAGCAGGATTAAAGCAATTTTCCTGTGAGATGTCCTATCCTGGTCCAAATGATGCCCTCCTGTTTGCATCACTTCTGCTGGTCCCTTAACAGAGCTACGTTTTGTTGCCACAGACCACAATGAGAGAGAACATGGCAGGGAGGCCAGAAAGAGGTATAAAAAAGGGTTAAAAGAAATATGTTATTGGATTGATAAGTGGGAATTATTATGTAGGAACTCAGCTTTAAGGCTGTGGCAAAAAAAACAACAACTGCACTGGCTCAAATCCACCAGGAATACTGTGGCAATGATCATAGGAACTTGTATGTTACGTCATGAAAGCTGCATTTATGGATGAAGTCCTACAACAATGTTAATTCTATACTACAGTGTTTAGATGTTGACACAATTTAAAGGAAACTTAACACCAAAGATAATCTTTTACTTATTACAACCAAATACTGAAACGTGAGGGATGCCATCTTTCCTGAGCTAAACTCAGCTACATTGCCTGAGCTACATTTAGCTACACTCGCCGACTGTGCTATTACACAGACAGCGAGCGGGGAGCAGCAGGAAAGGCTTCCCAGACAAAGTCAGCAATGGAGCAATGAGCAGCAAACCTTTGCTCACATGTTCATCCTGTTTCAACATGCTGAAAAACTATGATCAGCCAACATTGCTGCATGTTGGTTGATGATGGTCTTTTACACCAAACGATAATCGGCCAGAAGGGCTGGTAACCAGCTAAATATGGCTGATAATTGCCTTGTGTAATAGGGCCTTCAATAACGGACAGCTGAATGATTATCCGGCAGTCAGTTATCTGTTCCATTTGGCCCCCGTCTTTCCTATACACAGGTATGCATTTCCCCATGTACAGGATAGATATTCTTATAGATGGTAGAATGGAAAAAATAGGTCATTTTCTGTGGACACGACCATGTGTCACCAAAGCATGGCCTGCTGTGAGTGATACTTTATCACATACTACAGTCCTCCCACAATACATAAAGAACACACAGTCGAAAAGCAGATAGAAAGGAAAGGAATGGACAGCTTGCAGATATATTTGTATTTAGGGGCCTGTAACTTAATAAAACAGGAATAAAACAGACCATGCTAAAAATAGCATGAGAATCAACTGGATCACACATTACAGCCTGCAACTTTCTGGGATTACTGCTATACAACACTTCTGTTTCAGAAAGAACACAGGCTGCCCTAAACACACTGCAAGACTGCAGTCCTATTGGAAGGTTTCTGAGGGGCAGCTACGTCACCTCCCTGTCAAAACTAGGTGCCGATGTATCTGTGCACAAACCCCATTTACATGGCCTGAGTGTAGCCCACAAGAGACTGTAGTCAGGTCATTTCCCCCAGGTATATATATATTTCTTCTCTTTTTACTTAGTAAACCACACTTCTGAGTACAAGTAAAAATTTGTATATGTGAAAGAAAATGATCCAAACATAGACACTAGCTAACTACATTCAGGCAATGCACAGATGAGTCTTCACCCAAGTTTGACAGGCTGATGACATATCCATGCCTTGGAAGGCTCAATGGTGGTGTAAACTCTGTCTAAGGGTTCTATTACACGGCCCAATCATAAACTGTAAAAGAGCAACAGTCTGCTAGATTGTGCTCATTTACTTAGCTATTGCATGGGGTGACTATCAGGCAGCAAGTTCTGCACAGGCATCATTAGCTATGTCCGTGCAGCCCTTTAGTATATTATAATAAATTATTAATTCACCTTACCACATTCCTTGGTGTCCTTGGGCCTTTCCCAGTGTTCTTGGAGGCTTTCCATAGTGTCTGCAACTCTGCCTTCTCTGCACTGAAAGGCCACCAGCTGCTAAGTCAATCACAGGCCAAGACAGGCCACCAGTCACTCAGCCAATCACTGGCCGTGGCCTGTCTCTGATTGATTGAGTGATTGATGGTTTTAGGTCAGGACCCAAACAAACGATCAGTGATAATCACTTCATTGGCCGATTGTTGTCTCTAATCGGGCCGATTCGGCCGATTATCGCTCCGTGTAGTAGGGCCCTTAGAGTGGTGGCCCAGGTCCCCTACACTACTGTTACTACAATTAACAGCTGTTACCAACACTTTACATATATCTGTATAGCATTGTAATCAATATTGAAAGAACCAGAAACTATGCAACTTTCACAATTGTACGGGATAAGTAGTTATCCTGTCATGTTCAATAAAAACACTCACCTTAAAGGGAAATTGTCAAATAGATTTTTAAACAGAATAAAGCATTTGCTTTTGTTACCCTTCTGTAGAAACAAATATAACAAAATGTACCATGTGTATCTGGGAACATATCGCATGTATCCACCATATGACCAGCTTAATATGCATATTCTGGGTGGCAGTCTTTCTTTAATAACAACTTGATTCTAATAATTGACATACCTCAGAATACTTCCCACGATAGTTGCCCAAGCTTTTCTCCATCCGATGTAGTCGATGAAAAAGTTGCTCTTTAGTAAGTCCTTCATGACCACCTACAGCATCTTCTGCTTCACTTTCAATATCTGAAGGTGGATCAAATACAGGTGCTGAACTGTCCCCATCAATACGGTTTAATGAATCGCGTGAACCGCTTCTTACAAGTGATTCTTTGGATGGAGATCGGAATAACGTTTCCTTTACTGGGCTTCGAAAAAGTGACTCCATTGAAGGGACGCGTAGCTGAAGCTTTTGTGCAAAAGACTGAGGTTCATTCTTCTGCAATAAAGAGCATTTAAGCTGCAAGTTCATTGAAGCTAATTTAACATAACAAAGTGTGAAATGTCTAAGTGTATACATAGTAGGGCTGGGCGATATACCGTAAAAATACCGACCTTAACTTTGCCAGGACGGTATTTGTGGTATGTGTGTAGATAGCTTGGGTTGCTGCTCAGTGAGTTACTTTTTCTTTTTTTTTTACTTTTGTGAAACAAAATATTGCCAGTCTGACAATGTTTCTCTGGGTGTAGAGCGATAATCAATATCCCTTGGTATTACTTTTTTGCACATTATGTAATTATTCATTTATTATTAGGATTTTAGTGAAATAATTACATGTTTTCTTTCATAAAATTTTCAGAAGAGAGCCGATTTGTGATGTGTAACATTCCAAGAACCCTGCAGCACATACAGTACAATGCTTAATTTTCTTTGTTTTTTAATTGTATTCTCAATATTTTTTTTTTAATAGTTATTAAAAAATCCTCGGATGATCGGGTCTTTAGAACAAGCTGTAAAATGTATCCTGTTTCCTGTGTAAACGGGGTTATGTTTGGTTGATAATGATAAAAAGACAGCATGTCTCTCCAGTCCTCCAGCCGCATCTTCAGAATGCTCCAGAATGATTGACAGCCAGAGGAGGCAGGGTCTAAAGATACAGCCGAAGAACTGAAGAGACATGCTGGATCACAAGCAGCGGACTTGCCTGCACATTTTTTTTTAAAAAAAACATGGTAGGTACAGTGCAAAAATGTAAATAAAGAATTCAAGGATTCAAAAAGGTATACATACCCTGTAAATCACAAGTAAATGCTAAAATAATATATAGAACTTACCTGACTGGAGCCGGGATCACTGCCATTCATGCTGTCTGAAGACCTTGATACATTCTGTTAGAAACAGTTAAAAGTATTTATACATGTGCAGTGTGGGGGTTAACTGGGATTATTAGTCACAGCTAATAGTGTCACTAAAAAAACACAGTCTGTTTGATTTGCAAAACCAGAATTATCTTTAGTCTAGGAGTTTAGCGCTAAATGTATACAGGACAGGGTGGAAAGCAGACTAGAGAAAAGTGCAATTATGAATGCTTAAAAAACGCTTAACGCGACTGTACCATCAGTGTTGCATGGATAGAACTGCGCTGGCGCAGGGAAGGCAGTGCCGTTCTGTTTGTGGGCACCGGCCGGGGGTGAAGCACTGGAGGCGAGGCCGGCTTGCCCCCAGTGATGATACAATTCTTTAAAAAAAATAAAAAATAGACGGATGAGCCTTGATTTTTCTCTTTTCTTTAAATGGAAGTCAATGGAAAAATAGATCCAAATGGATAAACCCAGCCTAACCTAAACAACAAGTCGGGTACGGGAGGGAAAGAGCAGACATGTCAGGACAAGGCGGCAAATTTGCTAAATGAATGTAAATGAATGTATTTGCAAAAATATTTAGCTTGAGGAGTCCTACACGTTTACCTTTATTTTAAGCAGGGTTCACACTGGAATTTACTGTCAGTTCAATGGGGAAAAAAAAAAGAAATCAAAGTATTTGTGTGTATCCGTATTGATCTGTTTTTCATTGACTTCCATTATAAACAAAATGGATCAAAACACTTTTTTTTGTAGCATACACTAAAACGTGGTCGACAAAAAAAAAAAAAAAAAAGGATGCATTTTGATCCATTTTTTTATCCGTTTTATTATAACGGAAAACATAAAAAATTAATTATCCTGTATACATAAATGCACAAACTTCTATTCTTATAAGCAAACTACCAGGTAAATAGCATGAAACATATGAACATATGTTTTGGTATATAGACGTTTTCCCCTAAAAGTTACTGTATTAGTGAGATGATAATATTATAATTAGATGACATGCTAGATAACTTAATTTCTC
This sequence comes from Dendropsophus ebraccatus, assembly GCF_027789765.1. Lineage (NCBI taxonomy): Eukaryota > Metazoa > Chordata > Amphibia > Anura > Hylidae > Dendropsophus > Dendropsophus ebraccatus. The sequence goes on along the minus strand of NC_091455.1, from coordinate 149,464,241 downwards.
GAAATTAACATTTCCCACTCACCCATGCAATATGTTAATTAGTGCCTGAACACACACATTACAGAAAGCTACTGGCGTCCTCGCCATCTGCCGCTGAAGTTTTTCCTTCAATAAAGATACAATATTTATGGAGTGCCCTCTATATTCCTCATTTTTCTATTATGTGAAGCTGTGATACATATAGCACATTTTTTAAAAAAAGTTTACAGCATCTTTTGGTTAATGTTATCACGCAAGTGTGTCTAAGTATGTCTGTTACCTTCATCCTCTGTGCCGTTCCTGTGCTGTTTATTCTTAAATCCTCTGCCCAGTAAGGCTGGGTTCACACTGCGTTTTTGCAATCCGTTTTTTACAAAAAACGGATGAAAAAAACGGATGCATTTGTGTACATCCGTTTTTCCATTGACTTCAATTGTTAAAAAAAAAAAAAGGGATCAAAACGGATCAGGTTTTTTTTTTTTTTTTTTGACGGACACAAAAACGTAGCTGACACTACTTTTGTGTCTGTTAAAAAAAACTGCTCTGTTTTGATCCTTTTTTTTTTTTTTTACAATGGAAGTCAATGGAAAAACGGATCGAAAGGCACGCACACAAATGCATCCGTTAAAAAAAAAAAACGGATTGCAAAAACGCAGTGTGAACTTAGCCTAAGCTGTTAGGAGTACTGGACGCTACCTCCCCTAAAGCACTGATCCAACCCACCCCCTCCATTGATAATCACTGGGGGGGGGGGGCTGGCTGAGGGAGAATCACTGTGCACGGAGCAGGGCTACGGCCCTCAGCAGTTATGTCCCTTCTGATGATTAAAAATAGAGGAGGGTGGCCAGATTGGTTCTTGGGGGCGGTAGCCAAGCCCCCAATGCTCCTAACGGATTACCAGGCAGATGATTTCAGAATAAACAGTACAGGAACGGCACAGAGGATGACAGTAAGACACATGCCCACTAGGGAGCTATCAGCAAGTTAGATTCGTTCGTGTTGTAATATTGTCGGATCTGCTTAGGTCCAGTAATCTGTGCAGATTAATTTCTTGATATATCTTTATACCACTGTTTTAGTGATGCAGAGCATCAAAGGGCCAACATTGAGAACAGCATAAGGTAGAGACTCCTGAGCTGCATCACTTAATTTTATCTTGTAGCAGTTTTTTCTAAAACCATTTTTTATCCCGTGCAGCAAAGGCCAGTACAATAATCCTCTCAGTGGATGTGTGAACTGTAGTCCTTGGTATTTACAATCTGCCAGTACTCACTACTAGGTGCAATTCACTGACAGCTTGCTGTCATTAAGAGATGGCAGAGGCTTATGAACAGGAGTTGCACTACGCTAAGATGATAAACAGCAACTGTATGGGCAGGGAGGGACTAAAAACCCAGTCCTACAAGCAGAGTCCTCAGATAGGGCAGTATAAGTCTGGAGACAAATTCCACTTATAAGATGAAATTCAGGCTGCCCACTGCTTCCACTAGATCACTGGGGTCAAACGTGTGGCAAAACTACAATCATGCCTAAACAGCCAAAGCTTTGATGGGAATTGTGACGTTTGTGAACAGCTGGGGGGGGAGAAACATGCTTGACATCTACATGAAGTCTAAGAGTATGTCCCAAGTGTGAATGATCGGCCGTAGTCATGCTTGGCCATGTTCTATGGGACCTCTGACAATAGCTGAGCACTGTTCAGAAGTCCCCGAGGTCGAATTCCCACTTATGTGATACAAATCCCCAGTCATGTGCATAAGGGATATTATTAGTGTAATCTGCTGTATAAAAAGGCAACATTACATTTACTTTAGTGGCAGCAGGCAGCTGGATAAGCTAAGCCACTGTATATGCTATATTAACCTAAAAAAACTGGGACATGAAGTAGTTTTGTCTATGATCTGAAGGAAAGTTGCCAAGGAATAAACTATCACTGATGAGTCCTAGCCTACATCTATAAAAGCAAATCAGCCACCCCCAAAATGCCAAATGAACCACCATACTGTACATCTCACTAAATGCATTAAAATCAGCTCTCTGAACATTGTGTGTGCTTATTTTCATAAAAATTGCCTGTCCATTACACTGGTAGTGGGCAGCCATTTAGACCACGTTTTATGGAACAATATTGCATAGCTCTGATTTTTCTTTCATAGGTATACCAGTAAAACCATGCATTTGATGTGCTTTAGCGGGTAATAGAGATTTGCACGTATAACTTTGCACCCTGAGTTTACCTGCAGCTCATCCTTATATCCTTAGGGGCAAAAAACAAAAAAAAACAAAAACTAAAACCTAAGAACCTGCACATTTTTAACATAATGTAAGAAAACAAGACAAGGACTGTACAAAGCTTTTAACACTGTGTGATCCATGCCTTGCAGAAGACAGTAGAATGTTACTTAGGCCATTTTTGTCAATTAGTTTAGTGATTATTGATATTGAACAATCAAGATATTGAACAATCAAGAAAATTCAATTACATCCGAAACCCATAATATATATTACTGAGGCCTGGGACTATTATGCAGCCAAATGTATGAGCCGTAACTGTCTGTAAATATATACATACAGACCACTAAAATACTGACTAGTAATAGTGCAGGGCAACATGTCAGAAGGGGCAAATACTGCAGTGGCCTTGTTAAGAAAGAATTAAGAAGAAGCCTTTGCATTCTGTCACACAAAAAAGTTAATTACATTAAAAACCCACATAGAAGCAAACAAAGGTTTAGTGCAGGTTACTAATACAAAGCAATACGGGATTACTACTGGAGGGGTCTAGAAGCAGATCTAGAGCATTTCCACTTCCTGATAGGAATGGGTGGACTCACCACACTGCCACTCTGGGGTCTGGACCGTTTGGTGTGGTCCAGAGCAAAAATAGTGTATTCAGAGAGTAAAGCAGGCTCTGCTATCATCCCGGCCAGCAGCTGTGCCACACAATACAATGGAATGAGGAGACAGACAATCAGAAGTGTATTCTCACATTGCATTTCTTCCTCAATAAAGGATTCAAAGAAAGAAAAAAGCTGGAGTGCATTAGCATAACCCTGTCATCTTCATAGGGATGAATGTGCATGTCAATAGGGTCATAATGGGTATTTACTGCCCCCAACGCATTTTTCTTTCTCAGTTAAGGGGGTCGTACGGGGCTCTTAAGTGTTGACAATCATCTCTCCAGTTAGTACAAACCCCAGAGACATGGCCCATCTCCATCCAGTATTTGGAAGGAAAATGGACCTTGCATGCATGGACAAGAAAATGGACTACTGGGGAGAGGTATATTTGAGCCCTTTAATATGGATAGACAGCTTTACTGCTCCATTTAGGCTAATAAAACTATGTAACATGTAATAGTGACCCCTGAATATGCTAAAACAAAGGTGCAAAGCATGCAGATGAATGTCTTTGCTTTTCTGCTCAGCCCTGCTTGTGAAAACAGAGTGGTATACCGAGTCAATAAAAGTCTTTGAGACTTCCTACAAACCTAGATAACCCTCACTTAGCTTTCACAAGCAGAGCTGAGCAGAAAAACAATGGGATGGATGGAAGAAGTTAGACGAATGATTCTGCCCCTTCATTTTAGCAGTCAGTGGAACTCTTACAACCTAAAACCTACCTATTAAAACTTAACACGTCACCAGGTACCTTTTAAATAATTGACATGATGTACCAGGTACCATATTCAGAGCTTCAGACACAGGCAGATGGGTGATAAAGAAATCATTTGTTTTATCTCCATTTGCTGATGGCCTATTGCAGAGTGATAAAATTGCATTTTCACTTTAAAGCTAAAGCGCCAGTGATGCTGAGCCCCAGCATGAAAACATATTCCCTACCACACCCTCCCTGAACATCATTTGGTCAAGAAAAGTAAAGGTGGGGAGGAGGGGTGCATGATGGCTTGGCATCACTTAGGTGGCACCTCAGCTTTCAAGGGCAAATGCAATTTTATAACTCTACAATAGGCCATCACCAAAGTTAAAGGGGTTATCCAGCTCTGTAAAAACATGACCACTTTCCCCCTACTGTTGTCTCCAGTTTGGGTGGGGTTTTGAAACTCAGTTCCATTGAAGTAAATGGAGCTTAATTGCAAACCGCACCTGACCTGAAGACAACAGTAGGGGGAAAAGTGGCCCTATGACCTATTTGACACATTCTCTTTAAAAACTTACACACTGGTGTTTCACAGTTTATAATAGAATTCCGTTTTTATTATCTATTTATTGTTTTATAATAACACATGTACATTATATAAGGCAATGTTTAAACTGCAATGCATGGGCTTTTGATCACTTTTGATACAAGATTACCACAACATGATATATACATAGTATCCCGTGCGTATAAGAATCCTGTATGCTACAGTCATCCAGTTCTATAGATAGATCATATGTACTAGGAATATGACCCATCAGTAACATGAGCTGTAATGCTTATTGAAACCTGGTTATATAACATTTTTGTGAAAAATATTTTGTGTATCCAATTTATGTAACTAAATGGGGTTGGTTCTGCAGCATGAGAATGTAATTCTGCAAACACTGATCATATAAATGAGGCAGACTGCCACATGTGGCTATAGGCAGGGTTTACACCGAGTTTGGGCAGGATACTAGCAGAGAGGGGAAGAAAATATACTGACATATGCTGCAAAATACATCAGCATTTACTGACATACTGCTTGAATGCACTGTGAACCCAGCATTTTCCCTCACAGTGAGGAGCCAAAGCTCTATAATACTGACAGCGCTAGCAATGACCTGATTTCTAAAAAAAAGTTCTTAGATAGTTAACACAACTGAAAAATTGCAAGGTCTTGAGCATTTTGCTCTTGAAGGTTAAATAAATTTATATATTAATAGAAAATTCAGGGGATAATTTTAATCAATTCACAGGCACAACTATATTTAGACATATTCAGTCAGTAAAATCAACCACAAGGCTTGTCAAAAAATTGTAAAAATAAATATGCATATACATCCTAGATTTGGACCATTTAAATTACATTGACTGAAAATATAAAACTATTGAAATGTTAGAATGTTCAATCATAATCTGCTGCAAATCCATGATAAAACATGCATGTGTTAAGGTAAATATCACCCAGTGCATTAAAATCTTCAGTGATCCCTCATACACATATTTGGTTTAATTTTTTTAAAATCATTGGAGATAAACACAGTCCCATTCTTCTGAATCGACATGCACCTGCCTTCCTGGCTCCAGCACTGGGGACCTCTGTCATCCACTACGATTCCAAGTATCTCAGCCGCTGACTGACCGAGCGGGCCTGATACTTCACGACCCTGGTAAGAACCAGAGCGGGTGACAGCGGACCCCAGCACTGGAGCCGGGGAGGTCAATGCACGCTATGTTTCGCCACCTCCGACGCCAGCTCTTCTGTAAAAAAAAAAAAAAAAAAACTGACACCCTTAACTGAGGTTTTGTACAATGCATGCCTATAGAAACAGGGTAGGCATCCTGTTAAACCATCAATAAAGAGAATAACTTGAGGGCACTCACCGTTAAAATGAAAAAAATCTTTATTTAATCTTCCTTAAAAAACATGTATTCCTTTATACTGCAGTGGATCGGGACGCCAAGCTACAGCTGATTACTAGTAATGGAAGGAAGATTAAATAAAGATTTTTTTCATTTTAACGGTGAGTGCCCTCAAGTTATTCTCTTTATTGATGATTTGCACATATTTTTTCCTGTGTGAGCACCTCCGTAAATTTTTCCACCTCCCCTCACTGCTACCATGTTATTAGCCATCTTAATCGGATAGTGCCAGACCGCTGTATCTTATAGACTGATATCCTGTTAAACCATTCTGCTTTATTCTGAAATCCTCTGCCTAATAACCTGGTACGAGCACTGGGAGCATGGCTACAGCCCCCTGAGCACCGATCCATTGATAATCATTAGAAGGGGTAGACCCCTGGGACCCGTAGCATTGACCCATGAACAGCAATCCCCCAATGATTATCAATGGAGGGGGCTGGCCAGGGGGCAACCAGACCAGTGCTCCTAAGAGCTTACTGGGCAGAGGATTTCACAGTTGACAGCACAGGAACGGCGCCGTGGATGAAGGTAAGAGACACGCCTTCATCCTCAGCGCCCTGTGCACACTAGGGAGCTATCAGCAGGTTAGATTAGTCAAACCTGCTGATAGTTCCCCTTTAAACATGATGCAAAAATGTGATGTGAACCTACTAGCTTTGCTGCAGTGCTAGCATAGTGACACTTCATAGACTCTGTTCACCTCTTGTCTGTAAAGACACATGAACAACAATTACCTACAATGTATCCAAGAAATAGGACCCCATTGTTAGTGATAAGATATCCCTTTATAGCTATGTTCAGTTATTATTTCAAGAAATTAAACAGTAACCAATCCTGGGGCATCTAACAAATATCTCTGGTCAGATATTAAATCTGAAATCACCACTAGTTATAGACTGACCTCTTTGTCTGGAGTAGCCACAACGTCATCCTGTTGGCTGGTCACTGAAGAAGTACGACTCCTGTTGCCAGACGGTGACACTCTTGACTGTACCTAACAGAGAAGAGCTTATTGAAGTAAATGAGGGTAAGCTTACAATGTAAGGTTTCCATTACGACTCCACAATGCTCCCTTGTTTGAATGACAGCTTATAAGCAGAATCTAAAAGCTGATCCAGTCTGACTGCCATTTTCTCTCACTTGGTGGAGATTTAGTCACTGTCCTCAGCAGGAGCAAGTGAGTGCCAACCTGTCAGGTCAGAGATCGCTTGCTCCTTGTTTCCCACTCACTGCCGGCGCTATTACATGTGCTAACAGTGAGCGGGTAAGAGCAGGGGGCTGCTCGGGCAATTGTTAAATCATCCGGGCAGCCCATAGTAGATAGTGGCAGTCTGCTGCCACCGCTCCTACTGCACAGTGCGTCAGCAGCAGATCATTGCTATCTGGATTGTTGGTCTTTCAACATGTTACAAGACTTCAAAAGACAACGATCAGCTGACATTGCGTATGTCGGCTGATCATTGTCTTTTATTACACAAAGCGATTATGAGCAGAAATAGCCAATAATCGCATTGTGAAATGGGGTCTTTACTGTCAACCATATCCTCTTTGTCCTCCTGGATAAACTCGATGGACATGCGTTTGTTTTTAGCAATACTAATTATTTTAGGTACTGTATATGTAAAACCTACCTAGCTGTAATCGATGGTCATACAGGTAACCACACCATCAATGTGACTAGCTGATAAAAGACACCACTGCACAAATGTACAAACATGGAACGGCCCATTATACCAATCTAGCATGACCAATGAAATCACTATTTTAAATATCGGTATAGATGTCATTGGCCACAATGGCTGAAATAGTTTGATCATGTGTTAAAACAAACCACTTGATCTGAATCCAAGTAAGGACCAGAACTGAACCTTGTCTCCACCTAAATTCTATATCTAAAGCTGGAGACACACACACACACACACACACAAAGAGTAACAAATGCAGCCAGGGTATTCGTACATTGGATTATTTGGACTAGGCAGCCATTGAGGACAATTTCTACAAAATGTAACCAGCCCAGAGGGCTTATTAAAAGAATCAAATGACTGTTTTGCATGCATACATATGGAAACAAGGGCACCAAAAATCCACAGCAAATCCACTAACTGCGGCCTAATGTGGAGAAAGACAATTACAATGCCAGATTTGGGCAATACAGCAAAGTAGGTGAAGGAACTTCCAACCCCCCTCATAAGCCTGACTAAAGAAGAGTCCTCACTAAGGGCCCTTTTACACAGAAAGATTATCTGACAAAGATTTGAAGCCAAAACCAGGAACAGACTATAAACAGAGATCAGGTCATACACGAAAGCCTGAGATTTCCCCTCTTTTCAAATCCATTCCTGGCTTTGGCTTCAAATCTTTGGCAGATAATCTGTCAGATAATCTTTCCGTGTAAAAGGGCCCTTAGGGTAGTATTACACGGGCCGATGAAGGCCCGATAATAACTGTAAACGAGCGCCGATCTGCTCGATTGGCGCTTGTTTACTGGGCCTATTACACGGCCCGATTATCGTTTAACAAGGGCTGCAGGGACACCGTTACCGAGGTCCTTGCAGCCCTTGCTTTTACTTTATACATTACCTGTCCAGGCTGCAGGGCTCTTCCTTGGCTAGTGATTGGCTGAGCGGCCTGTCAGCTGAGACAGGCCACTCTGGAGCTGGAGCGCGCAGGAACCGGGGAGAAGAACGCAAGAGGAGCCCTGCAGCCTGGATAGGTAATGTATATCGTCAGTCGCCGGCTGCGCACCGCTTTTACACGTAGCCATGCGCAATTATAGGTTCACACCTATATCAACGATCAGCCGATAACCACGACCATCAGCTGATCGTTGTATTTATTACACGGAAAGATAATTGGCCGAATCGGGCCGATTATCCTTCTGTGTAATAGTACCCTTACAGTACAGCACTTCAAATCATTCTCTTTGCCATCTCCATCCATTGAAAGAAAACCCTTAAAAGGTAACTAATCAGCACAATGGTTCCCAGCCACTGTGCAGCTCGTGGCACCTGCAGCAGTAGCTTTAGGAAGTAGGGAAAAAGTACTTTTATTCTGCCGCTCAAGGCAGGGAGAGGGGCGGCAACTAGTCATCTGGGCAGGAAGCCACCAATGACTAGTCACCGCTCACTGCCTCTCAGCGTGCAGTGCAAAGATGATTGACAGGCAGAGAGGCCCATTAGTCTCAGATAACCCATTTGGCATTATTTAGGTTTCATGTACATGGCTGTATCATACACTCACTTTCACACATACTGTGTTGCAACGATTTTGATGCAGCAGAATCTGCATTATATCAGCAGTGTATTAGAATTCAGTGGGTAGCAGAACCCCAAACCTGAATGGGATCACAACTTAGCTCCTCAAGCTGTGTAGTAAGCAGTGGAGCCCTACTGAAAAAGCACAGACGTGATACAGCTAAAGACTATTAATATAAAAAATATCACACACTTCAGTGATCTGAGAGAATAAAACCCGGAACCAAGCTCTTGTCCAGTTCAGTTACTTCTACAGAGAATAGTTCTATTACACCGACTGATCCTGCTTTATGCTCTTTCACAGCTCACCCTGGATGCCATTCATTGAATGGGTGCAGCTTGTTCAAGAGTGACTGCTAATCACAGACCTGTATAACTGGCTGATTTCTCTTTTCCCAAGAGGGGGTCCATAAAGGTTAGGGGTTTCCTGTGACTTTTACACTAATGGCTTATCCATAGGATAGATGTCCATCACCCCCACCATTCAGCTGTTTGGCAAACCATATATCCAATGAACAGGACTGTGAGCAGTTGGCTCCATTCATTGTGTAGTGGTGTCACCAGTTTGCTGCAGAACAGTTCCCATTGACTTCAGTGTGAGCTGCGCAGCAGTAACCCAGCACAGTCTCTGCACAGTGAATGAAGCAAACTGCTTCAGACTTCATTCATCGTGTATATGTTGGAGTCTCAGCTCTGCTAACAGCTGACAAGCACAGGTGTCGGCAACCTAACAATCAGACAACCTAACAATCAGACAACTTATTATAGATAAAAAAAGCCACATACTGCTACATAGTTAAAAAACTGTCACTGCTGAGACCCACACAATCTCCCCAAACTGTCCGTAGTATGGAGTGGATCTCGGAGCTTATGATGCCAGCAGCTCTGATACTATTATGGTTACTACAATGGTTACTATTGGAAAGATGGCACAATTCTGGCTTATAACCTGCACCACATTGTTATGAGTTTCAGACAATTATTGCAAAAGATACCAGTCTATGTGGGAAAGGGCAGGAGGTGTGTGATTCCGTGCACACTGGAGTAAGGGTATGTGCACACTACAGAATCCCGACGGAACACCTGTCTATGTGGGAAAGGGCAGGAGGCGTGTGATTCTGTGCACACTGAAGTAAGGGTATGTGCACACTACAGAATCCCGACGGAACACCTATGTGGAAAAGGGCAGGAGGCGTGTGATTCTGTGCACACTGGAGTAAGGGTATGTGCACACTACAGAATCCCGATGGAACACCTGTCTATGTGGGAAAGGACAGGAGGCGTGTGATTCCGTGCACACTGGAGTGAGGGTGCGTGCACACTACAGAATTCCCACGTATGACCAGCATGCGGCGGCGCGCATCTCCGCCCGTGCCATAGACACTATTCTACGCACGGGCAGATTCCGCTAAAAGAAGTGACATGTCAATTCTTTTGTGGAATGCGAAATCTGCCCGTGTGTAGAATAGTGTCTATGGCACGGGCGGAGATGCGCGCCGCCGCATGCGGGTACGAGTGACGGAATCCGCCATGGATCATACGTGGGAATTCCGTAGTGTGCAGGCACTCTAAGGGTATGTGCACACAGAATCCCGACGGAACACCTGTCTATGTGGGAAAGGGCTGGACGCTTGTGATTCCGTGCACACTGGAGTAAGGGTATGTGAACACTACAGAATCCCGACTGAACACCTGTCTATGTGGGAAAGAGCAGAAGGCGTGTGATTCCGTGCAGACTGGAGTAAGGGCATGTGCACACTAGGGATGCACGATGCACCGAAATATCGATACTACTATCGATATTTCGGGCAAAAAAAAGGGTTTGGTACCAGGATTTCCTGGTATCGATACGTTATGTTAAACTGCACTATTAGGCAGCTTAACATAAGGTATAGCGCAGAGAACACGGCCAGCAGCTATCTAAGCGCTGGCCGTGTTCTCTGTATGCCTCTCCCTGCTCCCTGGTGTCCTCTTCAGTTCTCCCTCCCTCCGCTCTCGGCGACGCCAATTTCAAACAGCTGGCACTTTGCAATCGCTTGTGTCGGCTGTTTGATTGTGTAGATGCCACTGTCACAACTGACAGCGGCATTTACCCCTCCTGAGCCCGCTCCATATGCAGCGGCCCGCTGCCTGTGTCTCTCTGATAATACGATCCGGCTTGGCCACACTCTGTTATCAGAGAAATGGTTTATGCAGAGGAGCCGGAGGTCTGGGCAGCTGGGGAGAGGGGGAGAGGGAGAGCGGGAGGTCAGAGGAGCTGGAGCTGCACAGAGGTATCCGCGGCTGAAGAGGGAGAGCGGGAGGAGGCTGAAGAGGGAGAGCAAGAAGTCCCGGAGAGGAGAAGGGGGCCCTGCAGCACATGTGAGGAGCCAGCCGGCTGGCAGGTGGGGGAGGTGGGCCAGGGCTGTGAGGTGCCGACATCAGCATAAGTAAAAGCAATGCATAGCAGAGCTGTCCAGGCAATGTATAGCAGAGCTGTCTAAGTGATCGCTGTCCAGGCAATGTATAGCAGAGCTGTCTAAGTGATCGCTGTCCAGGCAATGTATAGCAGAGCTGTCTAAGTGATCGCTGTACTTGATACACAATTATGTAAAAAACTTAAACTATTTTTAACATAATAAAATTTATATTATTATATATTATAGGTATTATATTTCTATCGTTGGGTTTTTAAAAAAAAATATTGAACTGGTATTGAGTATTGAACTGGTATTGAGTATTGAAATAAACAAGTTAGTATCGGTATCAAACTTAAAATTCTGGTATCGTGACATCACTAGTGCACACTACAGAATCCTGACGGAACACCTGTCTATGAGGGAAAGGGCAGGAGGCGTGTGATTCCGTGCACACTGGAGTAAGGGTATGTGCACACTACAGAATCCTGACGGAACACCTGTCTATGAGGGAAAGGGCAGGAGGCGTGTGATTCCGTGCACACTGGAGTAAGGGTATGTGCACACTACAGAATCCTGACGGAACACCTGCCTATGAGGGAAAGGGCAGGAGGCGTGTGATTCCGTGCACACTGGAGTAAGGGTATGTGCACACTACAGTATCCTGACGGAACACCTGCCTATGAGGGAAAGGGCAGGAGGCGTGTGATTCCGTGCACACTGGAGTAAGGGTATGTGCACACTACGGAATCCTGACGGAACACCTGTCTATGTGGGAAAGGGCAGGAGGCGTGTGATTCCGTGCACACTGGAGTAAGGGTATGTGCACACTACGGAATCCTGACGGAACACCTGTCTATGTGGGAAAGGGCAGGAGGCGTGTGATTCCGTGCACACTAGAGTAAAGGTATGTGCACACTACGGAATCCTGACGGAACACCTGTCTATGTGGGAAAGGGCAGGAGGCGTGTGATTCCGTGCAAACTGGAGTAAGGGTATGTGCACACTATGGAATCCTGACGGAACACCTGTCTATGAGGGAAAGGACAGGAGGCGTGTGATTCCGTGCACACTGGAGTAAAGGCAGACTGGCTTCACATTATGACTGTCAGCAAACTGTGTGATGCCGGCAGGTCTGTGCACGGACAGGCACGAGCCCCCTGATCCTAGCGGCACACTGACTACATAGGTCGCTGGCCACACATGCTTGTGGTGTGATATGGTCTGAGTTAATAAACACATCTATTTGTGTTAAAGATGCAGCAGATCCACCTGACAGCCAGGGCTGCTGGGATACATTTATTCCTGTGTATTGTCCATTTACATTGTATGTTTGGGTGACATTTCTGCAACTGTCTAATTTACCTGAATTGTCCTGATGCAGATGCATAGCGCTGATAATCACAGAAATATGTGCAACAAAACCGCCCAGTGTGGACTGGCTTCTAGACACACCAGTAAAGCCGGGAGATACACGTGACACCTAGTAATCCTATGAGCAGAGCTCCTGTCCTCCATACCTGTGCCTGGTGTCGCACCGAGGACTGCTTCTCACTGATCTTCTTCTTCAAATCGCTGAACATGGTGCAGGCGGCGGAGGGGGCAGCAGGACAGTATGAGAAGTGGCAGCAGCTAAGGAGGAAGGACGAGGAGCAGGCTGGGCTCTACAGGGTCACATACTATACACACAGACACGGAGACCAGCACCGACACTTGTTTTACAGGTTACGTTACAGTCCCCGGCTCTTCCTCTTCCTGGTGGTCACCTACACTGGCACTTCTTGACGCGCAGGATCGTCTGCGCATGTGCGGCCAACGTGGAACTACGGGCTGCTGCAAAGGACAATCCACGTGCACCGTCATAGCTTCTGTGACCACGCCTGGCTATTGTATATGGCAGGAAAGTCTTGTCACCGAGTTGCCCAGAGCAATGCACTCGGTGTCTTCACTTTCCTCACCGGTAGTGTCGGCAGCTCTGGTTTACCAGTGCGCTTCAGGTTGCCTTGTACTGGCATACACCATAGCCCGAAATCTGTTCCTATCACAACTTCTAGAACAAGGATGGGGAACCTTCACCCCCCCCCCCCCCCCAGTTGTTGCAAAACTACAATTCCCATCATGCCTAAAGCTTCGGCTGTCCAGGCATGATGGGAATCGTAGTTTTGCAAGGTTTCCCATCCCTGTTCTGGATAGTCCTGAAAAGAAGGTGCACAGGCCAGCTGGTGGATAGTGTCTGCACCATGTTATTATGACACTAGTGTAGTCTGAACCTACCGAACAGTTCTCACTATCTATAGGAGGATAGTAAAAAGTGTGTGGAAAAAGACCCCAAAAACTGTATCTTATCCTAATCAGTAAAAGAAAATTTCGGTGACACATGCCCTTTAAGTGGCAATGCTGTACATCACTACTTGACGCCATTCACAGTCCGCCTACCCAATAGGGAAGGACAGTGTGGATCCCTAAGAGATGAGTGGCAAAGATCAGCATTACCACCTAAAGGGATTTTGCAACCAACAATACTAATTGGGGGAGATTTATCAAAGTATCAGATCAGATCAGATTCCACCTTTCATTTTCCAAAGAATCTGTGAGGTAAGAAAAGTGGAATCTGGTTGCTAGGGGCAACTGAACCAGTTTCACTTTACACCAGTTTGATAAATCTACCCCATTGTTTCTCCACAGCAGTGGCGGTCTTTGGCACCAAGAACCCCAAGCGATCGCTTGGGGCCCCCAACATCCAGGGGGGCCCCCACGCCCCGCTCTTGTGCTCAGGGCCGCTGCCCCACTAGCTGCTGCCATCTGAACTGTAACTATGAGCACTCGTAATGAGCGCTCATAGTTACATGCAGCAGCACTGACAGGGCGGGAGACATTGGCTCCCTTCCTGTCAGTCACTCTTGTGGCTGCAGGAAGTGTTTTCCTGCGGTCACAAGTGGCCGCTCTGTCCTTGTGGTGCCGGCGCTCCAGTGACATCACTGGAGCATCAGCGCCAGGACAAGGGGAGTGCGGCCTCTTGTGATCGCAGGGAAAACCCTTCCTGCGGCCACAAGAGTGAAGAAAAGAGGAGACGCCCGGACCCAGGTGAGTGTGTTTGTTTTATTGTGTTATATACTATATGGGAGGGGGAGCACACAGGGGTCTGTGTAACTGGGGGAGCGCACATCGGGGGTCTATATAAATGGGGGGAGCACACATGGGGGCTATATAACAGGGGGAGCACACAGGGGGCTATAGACTACTGGGGCTTCACAGAGGGGTCTATATACTACTGGGGTCAGCACACAGGGGGTCTATATACTACTTGGGGCAGCAGAATGGGGTCTATATACAACTTGGAGAGCACACAGGAGGTCTATATCCAAGTGGGGGAGCACACAGGGGGGCTATATACTACTGGGGGAGCACACAGGGGTCTATATACTACTGGTGGGGCACACAGGGGGTCTATATACTACTGGGGGAACATACAGAAGGTCTATATACTACTTGTGAGGCACACAGGTGGTCTATATATAACTGGGGGAGCACACAGGGATCTGTATACTACTGGGGCAGCACACAAGGGGTCTATATAATACTGGTGGGGCACACAGGGGGTCTATATACTACTGGGGGAACCACACAGGGGGTTTATATACTACTGGAGGAGCACACAGGGGTCTATATCCAAGTGGGGGAGCACACAGGAGGTCTATATCCAAGTGGGGGAGCACACAGGGGGGCTAAATACCCCTGAGGGAGCACACAGGGGGCCTATATACTAGTGGGGGAGCACACAGGGGGTATATACAACTGGGGGCAGCACACAGGGGGTCTATATACAACTGGGGCAGCACACAGGAGGTCTATATACTTCTGGGGGAGCACATGGGGGGGGCTATATATAACTGGGGGAACACACAGGGGTCTATATACTACTGGGGGAAGCAAACAAGGGGTATATACTACTGGGGGCAGGACACAAGGGGTATATACTATTGGGGTTAGCACACAAGGAGTATATATTACTGGCAGTAGCGCACAAGGGGTATATACTACTGGGGGCAACATACAGCGGTCTATTGTTTTGGAATGCGTCGAGGGGGGGGCCCAGACATAACTTCGCTTGGGGCCCCAGAAATGCCAAGACCGCCCCTGCTCCACAGTATAGGTGATGAGTGTCTGATCAGCAGGGATCTGACTGCTAAGGTCACCACTGACCATGAGAATGGGAATCCTGTGATCCCCTCTCTTCTTGATTTCATTGGTAGTTAGATATGACTGCTGCTCCATTCAACTGAGTGGGCATGACAGAGGTAGTTTAGCACTGTAGGTCAAGTTGGCAGTCATCTGAGAGTATTTGAACCCCTAAAAGACAAAGCCCGAAATGGCCTTAAGGACCTGGCCAATTTACAGTTTTGCGTTTTCTTATTTTCCAGATCATCTTCTAAGAGCTATAACTATGTTATTTTTTTATTTTTTTTTAGGAAGAGGTGTACTTTGTAATGGCGTCTTTCAATCTACCACAACATGTATGAGAGAACCCCCAAAACATTACTTATGGGGTGAAATTGAGGAAAAAAACACAATTCTGCAATTTTTTATTTTTTTTTTGGGGGGGGGGGGGGTTCGTGTTTACGTAATGCACCTTACAGTAAAAGTGACATAATATATTTATTCTATAGTTCGGTCTGAATACAGTTGCAGTATGCAGTTTATATAGCTTTCCTAATGTTTTACTTTTTTTATTAACAGCAAAACTTTTTTTTTTTTTGCAAAAAGGTGGGATTACAATGGCCGTATTGTGACTCTTATAGTGGCTTTTATTTTTTCACGTACAGGGCTGTATGGGGTGTCAATAAAATATTTAAAAAATCATCAATCTTGGAGTTTTCTTACCGCTTTTTGTTTACGCTGTTCACCCTGCGGGATCCATATTGTTTTATTTCAATAGACGATTATGCACGCTACGGTATATAATGTTTATTTATTTTTAATTTTTGTGTTATTTATAAAATGGAAAAGGGGGGTTATTTAATTTTTTATTGGGGTGCGGGCTAAGGACTAAGGTGTGTTTTTAAAAACTTTTTACATTGTTTTACTTTATACTTTTTATGTCCCCTTAGGGGACTTTAACATTTTTACATTGGATTTTTAACACTGATCATGCCATAGCACAGCATTGATCAGTGTTATCTGCGATCAATGCATAAAGCCTGCCTGTGGCAGACTTTATACACTGATCTCCAATCTCACTGCCGGGAGGTAGGTAAAGTACCTCTGGCGGGGGTCCTGATCGGGCAATGACAGGAGCTGCAGCTCCTGTCACTGTGTTAAGTGAAGGGGCACTGCAGGGGTTAATGGCAGGTGGCCGCGCGATCGCGACAGCCCGTCATTAACAGTGAGGACCTGGCTGCATATAGCAGCCGGTCCCCACTTGCTATGAAGTGAGTTCGGCTCACGAGCTTACTTCATAGCGCGGCTGGACCCACTTGCGTCATGAGTCCTTAAGTGACAGGACTCCATGACATACCGGTACGTCATGGGTCCTTAAGGGGTTAAAGGGGTACTCCAGCAATAAAAAATGTATCAAATCAACTTGTGCCAGAGATTTGTAATGTACTTCTATTAAAAAATCTCCAGTACTTCTCAGCTGCTGCAAGTCCTGCATGAAGTGGCATTCTTTCTGGTCTGGAGATTAGGTTTTCTTTCAAATTTAGTTTTTATTGAACAAAAATAAGAATAAAGATAATCATATCAATATAAGTCTCTCAGAATGGATGAAACAATTTCCAAACTATTAATATTTTGAGATAGTAAGCGAGCCATTCTGGAGTGGTGTATGAAGAAAGAAAGGGCAAAGACAGGTTAGTGGGGTGGGGGGGGGGAAGAGGGGGGGGGGAAGGAGGGGGAGGGAGAATATGGTAGGTAAGAGAAGGATTCCTTAAACTAAGATCCAGTCATCCGAGCAATCAACATTCACGGCCTGAGACTTACTTATAGAGTGCTTGACATCTCCAGGTGTTCCCCCGGCATCACCGAGCGCCTCCACCCCGTACATAGTCGTCCACATAGGACTGGGAGAATTGCGTTGTAATTTTAACCTCAAAAAGAGTGATTGTTTAATGAGTGTCAATGGAATGGAATGAGGAGGACTCCTTGAAGGAAGACCAGGCTTGCCATATATTGTAAAACTTCCTGTTGTTTTGTAAGTCCTCAGCGACTAATTCCTCTAACCTGTGGAGTTTATCTACTTCCTCGATCCATTCCACCAAAGTGGGGGGGATTGAGGACTTCCATCTCCTCGCCAAGACTGTCTTAGCCGCGACTAAAAGGAAGCCCACAATCGAGTTACTGTTGCTATGTGTATGTCCAGGAATCATGGATAGTAAGACGTGTTGTGGGGTGTTGGAGATCTTGTGATCTAGTAAGAGATTTATTGTATTGACTATTGAGGGCCAGAAGCCTAGTAAGGCGGGGCACTTCCACCAAATATGTAGCATGGTGCCTCTGTCTCTCCCACATCTCCAGCATGTATCGTCTGCAGACGGGTACATTTTTGTTATTTTGGATGGAACCGTGTACCACCTTGAGAGAAGTTTAAAATTTCTCTCCTGGACGCTGCAGGAAATTGAAGTTTTGTGGGTCATGTGAAAAGCCATGTTCACCTCTTCTGTGGTGAAAGATGTATTTAGTTCTTTTCCCCAGCTGATCAGATAATCTGGGGGGGTGTTACACACCTCCTCCAGGAGCAGGTTGTAGATTTTAGATATTGCTTTTGTGGTGGGAGAGCCAGAAACACAGAGCTTTTCAAAGGGCAGAAGACTTCTATTTAGTTGGAGTAAATTTTTTTGCCTATGAAAGAAAGCAGTGAGTTGGTCATATTGGCGGGCTATGTCTTGTTTGAACATATGTGACCTTTCCTCTTTGTGTGGAATCTCTTCTAAGGGACTAATCTCTCCTTTTTTTATGAGAGAATGGTAAGTAATACCTGCATTTGTTGGCATACCTAGAAAGTAGTGTTTGTGGAGCGCTGGGAGGAAGCTATAATTATTGCCTAGGGGGATAAGGGGCCCGTTCGCTTTAAATAGACGGTTGTGTGGGTGTTTTAGTGAGTTCGCTAGAGCTACAATAGAGGCGCTAATGGGCGAGCATGAGAGAGCTGTATATAGTTTAAGTGACTCTTTTGTCGTCCAGAGGATCGCGGTCGGGTCAAGATTATTGATAGCGTGCTCTAGGTTAACCCAGAGTTTCTTCTGCCTATTATGGAAGCAGTCTAGGACTCTAGTCAAAACTGAAGCCCAGTAATAGAATTTACAACTTGGAAAAGCCAAGCCTCCTTCTAGTTTTGGTCTCATCAGTATTCTGGCAGCGATCCTTGGAGGTTTGTTCGACCATATGAATTTGGAAAGGATTGAATTCATTTTATTGAGGTATGTGTTTGTTAGGACTGTCGGAACTGTCTGAAATAAGTATAAGATTCTTGGGATAACATTCATTTTTAGGGTATTAATCCTGCCCACTAAAGATAAGTCTTTTTTGTCCCAAAACAACAAGTCTTCTTTTATTTTTTGGAGTAGGGGAGTAAAATTTTTCTTTATAGTGTCTATAGGCGAGGTGGTAATATGAGTACCTAAGTATTTAAGTGATGAATTGTTCCATTTGAATTGGAAATTTTCCTTTAGAGTAGTTTTTATGTTGTCTGGAGTCGCTAAACATAGAGCTTCGCATTTTTTAAGATTTAATTTGTAGTTGCTAAAGGTCGAGAACTCTTTGATAGTAGCAAGCAGGGAGGGAAGAGAGGTGTGCGGTTTTGTGAGGAAGAGAAGCAGGTCATCAGCATAAGCTGAGCAGATATGTCTTCTGTCCCCTACCTGAATGCCACCTATGTCGGAGTTCAGCCTTATTGCGTTGAGAAGGTGCTCCATGCACAAAACATAGAGTAGGGGGGATAGAGGACATCCCTGGCGGGTGCCGTTCTTAATATGGATTGATTCAGACAAGGTGCCATTAATTTTGATTCTGGCTTGGGGGTTAGTATAAAGGGCTTTGATCTTGTGAAGTAAAATGGGACCTAGTCCAATCTGTTTTAGAGTAGCCTCCATAAATCCCCAATCGATCCGGTCGAATGCCTTTTCTGCGTCTAGCGCCAGCAATACTGTTTGAAGCTTCTTATTGTGGGCATAGTTGGCAAGAGCAAACGCTCTGAGAGTGTTGTCCCTTGCCTCCCTGCCAGGGACGAACCCCACTTGGTCCGGATCGACTAGGGATTCAAGGAGTCCCGAAAGCCTATTAGCTATAGCCTTCGCATAGATCTTTGTATCTATGTTTAGGAATGATATCGGCCTATAATTTCCGCAGAAGTTCGGGTCTTTGCCTTCTTTCGGGAGCACCGTTATAATAGCTTCCAGAAAGGCTGGGGCGAATTTTTGTTTGTCAGTGATCGAATTGAACAGTTTAACTAGTAAGGGGGTAAATATATCAGAGAATTTCTTATATAGGGCTGCTGTGTAACCATCTGGACCTGGGCTTTTCCCCGTGGGGAGATTTTTAATGATATCTTTAATCTCATAGTTCGTAAATGGTTCTTCTAAATGTGCTTTAGTTTCTGTTGAAATGGTAGGGAGGGCGGTTTTATTTATATAATCAGTAAGTTCAATCTCTCGTTGAGTGTGTGTTTGAGCTCTGGGGTATTTTGGTGTAGGCAATTGATATAGGCTATCATAGAAATCTTTGAAGGTTCTAGAAATTTCACCTGTGTTATAAGTTAAAATACCTTCTGGGGTAGTAATGGATGGAATACTATTAAATTTGCTTTTGTTTTTGAGGGCCTTAGCTAAAAATTTGCTGGGCTTATTACTGTATGTATAAAAAATCTTCCCACATACCTGTACAGCTTTCTTGTACTGTTTGTGTAGAACATCCTTTATTTTACAGCGAGTCTCGTTAAGTTCTAAAAGGGTCTGTCTGCGTAATGATTCCTTGTGGGCGGCTTCCAACTTGTGTAATTTACTAAATAGACTATTTAATTGTTTGGCGTTTTCCCTTTTCAATCTCGCCCCATGTGAGATAAGAACCCCTCTGGTGGAGGCTTTGAAGGCCTCCCACTGAAAGGTTACCGCTGTGGGGTCATGTTCATGAGCTTCCTTAAATATATCAAAGGAGCTTAATAGGGCCTCCACACAGACTTGGTCTTCAAGGAGAGATTCATTTAATCTCCACATGGCCGCGAGATTTTTCTTGGGTAGTAATTTGAAAGTGGTGAAGACGGGTGCATGATCAGAGAGAAAGGAATTGCCAATTGTTGAGTCTTTTACATAATTTAACACAGAGTGTGAGGCAAATATATAGTCGATTCTGCTATATGTGTTTGTCGGCGCAGAGTAATGTGTGAAGTCTTTTAAGGTTGGGTTACTGATTTTCCAGGTATCAAGCAGCCTAAGATCTCTCAAAGCATTTTGTAAAGCTCTGATCTTTTTGTGAGCTATTTTAGTTTTGCCTGTTGAGGTATCTGATAGTGGGTTCAGGGGAATGTTAAGATCACCTCCTAAGATGATTTCTCCCTTGGCGAAGCTGGCTAAATCATTAAGTAGATTAATCATGAAATCTACCTGTCCGTGGTTAGGTGCATAAACGCTAGCTAAGTTGAGTGTTATGTCCTCTATTTTGCAATTCAGAAATACGAACCTCGCCTCCGGATCAATTTTGGTATCTAGAATAGTATGGGAGAGATTTTTGTGTACTCCAATAGAGGCGCCCTTGGCTTTCCTATTATCTGAGGTGGAATGGTACCAGGTGGGATAGTACCTGTTTTTGGTGAGATCAGGAGTTGAGTTCGTTTGAAAATGAGTTTCCTGCAAAAAGATTACTTGTGCATTCTTTTTGTGAAGGGAGTATAAGATGTTGGAGCGTTTCTCCGGCACATTGAACCCATTGACATTCAATGAGCTGAATGTTGTTTCTGACATTTTGTGTACTTATAATGAATGAGTACACTCACGATTTTATAGCAAATGAATTCTTTGAGGAGCGGGGCTCCTATCGGACTGGAGCAGAGGACTCGGCGATGTCAGGGGTCACGTGAGACTGGTTTGTCTCTTACAGAGAGGTCGAAATGAAGCTAATTCGGATGACGGGATCTAAGAAGATAAATGAAGAGCAAGGTGGAGAGAGAAAAGAAACAAGGTTAACAACTTACGTAAGTTGATAGTACAACCAGTAAATGAACAACTAAAACAATTAAATACGGTCAAATTTTTAAACCTTACAGATAGACTCTACGGCCTAGGCCAGGGAGGATCGTATCTATGAAACTGAGTGAAGGGATATGGGTAGGATAGGGGGGAGGAATTATCAAAGGAATAGGGCAAGAATTAAAGAAAACAGCGTCCTTTGTATAAGTAACGCACGGGGACTAACAAAAAGTGATAACAAAGTCACTAGGTCCTGCTAATCAGGACTCCCTAATGGGAGGGTAGGTTGACACGTCACTTGGAAGGAGTACTACTCCGGGTGTTCGGGCCAATTATGGTATTTATCGGAAGTGTCTATTCAAGCCTAAAATGAAGGGCTAGTGGTATTAAACGGACTATGAGTATAAGCTTTAGATGCTATGAGGAGAAGGGATACTAGAGTGGAGAGTAAGCTCCTATCTTAGTAGGGTGACGTCTAGGATATGTTGCACGCTCAGATATATATCTGTGGAAGGGAGTTAAACAGCTTCCCTAATTTGGCAATAGTGTGTTAATCACACAACAACATAAGATTCGGAGATTCTCTTTTTCGGTCTAAGGAAGTAACCTATTAGTACATTAGTCCAAGACTAACAAATAAGAGTCTTGTACGGCCTAAAAACAAATGAAATAATAAAAGAAGCCACTTAGGTGTTATGGGCAGTCACTTGGCTCTGGACTCTCTCTCCCAGGTTTGACATCTTCTTTTTTTCCCTTTGCGGGAGCGGTTGTTGGGTTAAATTCATCTGACCTCTCGAAGGTCCACTTTCCGGTTGTGAATAATATCTTGGGGGTGGTAATACCATGGTTTCATGTAGCTCACACCATTCTGGTAAATAGATTGTTGGCAAGTTGAGAGCTTTGAGAAAGTTCTGCAGTTCTTTTGGTTCACTCAATGTGATGGGTCCCCCTGGAGATCTGACGGATAGTGAGAACGGAAAGCCCCATTTATATTGGAGCTTGCAATCGTATAGGATTTGTGTGAGAGGTTTAAGCGCTGCTCTTTGACGTAAGGTTAGGAGGGACAGATCAGTAAAGAGTTGTATTTTATGACCATTAAAGTCAATGTCGCGGATGTCTTTAGCTTTTCTCATTATCTCTTCCTTAAGTAGGTAGAAATGTACGCGGCAGATTATGTCCCTTGGTCTCTTGGAGTCCTTGCCTCTAGGCTTGAGAGCTCTGTGGACTCTGTCTAACTCAATGTATGTGTCTTGTGGTCTCTTTAAGATCCTATTGAATATAGATGAAACGGCACTATATAAATCTGTAGCACGAATTTCTTCTGGAACACCTCTAATGCGGATATTGTTCCTGCGACTCCTGTTCTCAACGTCGTCTAGCCTTAGGGTGATCATCTTTTGGGATAGTTTGAGTGATTCTGTGCAATTAATCAGTTCTTTAATCTGGATGTCATGTCTGTTCTGTGTTTTTTCCAGGACTGTTGATTTGGATTCTAGGGCTGTGACTTTTTTATTCACAACAGCTAAGTCTTTTTGCCACGTGGCCTTGAGATCTGTAGCCAGATTGTTCAAGTCCTGTTTAGAAGGAATCAATGCAAGGAGAGCCTGGAGTTCAGGGTGGCCTTGCAGCGCTTGCATAGCACTTTCGGTAGGGATTGACTGTTTCGTACTTGAAGATAAGGGATTGAGAATCACCGAATCCTCTGAAGAGGCTGAGAAGTCTTCTGAGGATGATCCGTTGTTTAGTGAAGTCTGTTTGTGTACAGAGTGTTTTTTTGGGGTTCTCAACATTTTCCTTTTGTTTGGTTGAGGAGGTTCACATTCAGAGTCCAGCGGGGTCGTGGAACCTTCGGAACTGTCTGAATCTTGCGTCCTCTTTTTTTGTTGAGGATGTATGCCCATTTGACTGACACCGGCCGGGAAGTCATTTAGTGAACTATAATGAGGGTACCCATCCATGGTAGGAAGCTGTTGGTCCCTAGGGCTTGACCTTTGGAGCTTATTGGCTTGTGGTGTAAGTCTATCTGTGTCACCACAGGCTGTTTGGTTCAGGCATGTATCAGGCAGACTTGGATTTATGATTTTAGCAGGAGGACAGACCTTTTCTGTACCATATGGAGGGTTTTTAGGGTCCCAGATGACTTTTAGGGTTCCTTGGTTTGCATTGTCCTTTATCAAGGAGTATGTTATTTGCTCTTTCTCTAGGACAACATCACTCCCATTATAGCCAGAGTTGTCTGGAAGTGTAACCTTAGTACGCTGTGGCTGTTTACACTCATGTTGTGCTGTTGTTATTGATTGTTCTATCTGTGAACACTGTACAGTCAAATTCATTGTATGTTTGTACTTTTGTTGAGGCTCCGCCTCTTCTAAGATGGCTGCTGGTCCTGTCTCTTTGGTATGGGGTCCGTGCATTTCATTATACCCCACCCTAAGACATTCATGTGATTGTGCGGGCTGATGGGGTGCTAGTGAGGCTTCTCTTTTTGCTGTGGCCTCCATTACTATATCCCCTTCTCTGAGGCTGTGGCATTCATTGCGGTCTCGGCCCGTTGCCCCATCCAAGATGGCCGCGCGCATGCTCAGTGGTGCGGTTTTACTCTGCGCCCTATCCCCGCAATCCGCGGGGTAATCTGGGGTCTGGGGGTGATGGTGAGGAGCGTTCAGCTCCCTACTCACCACCGCGCTGTCTGGGGAGAGAATCTGCGCCGCTGAGCCCGGGTTCTCGGGTGCTTCTCGGGTCTGCGCCTCAACCAAGATGGCCGCCCGCTCCTTCTGTGAAGAGCTGCGGCTTGTTCTTGTGCCGTTTTCAGCTCTCTGCGTCGGCTTAGCTGATTCTGCAGTTCCCAGGGTGTTCTTGGTGCTCTCCCTCTTCTTCCCCTGCTTGTCCGGCTTCTTAGGGTCTGGCATAGTGGCTCTAGCTCAGCTGATTGCTTAGGCCCGGAACGGAGCTTCCCCTAGCAGCAGCCGTCCATGCAGCGTGCCAAGCCACGCCCCCGAGATTAGGTTTTCTATAGGGATTTGCTAATGCTTTGGACAGTTCCTGTTTTTAATTGAAGTAAATTATAAATCTCTGGCAGTTGATACCAGTTGATTTGAAAGAAAAAAATATTTCCGCTGGATAACCCTTTAGGCTATGTGCCCACACAGTATTTTTGCTCAGTATTTTGGTCGGTATTTTTTAACCAAAACCACACAGTGTTGAAATTAGTGGATGGCCATCATTTATTGACAAATTACTGTTATTTTAACCCTTTGAGGACCAGGCCCAAAATGACCCAGTGGACCGCGCAAATTTTGATCTTTGCGCTTTCGTTTTTCCCTCCTCCCCTTCTAAGAGCTCTAGCACTTTCAGTTTTCTATCTACAAGGCCATGTAAGTGCTTATTTGTTACAGGAATAGTTGTACTTTGTAATGGCGTCTTTCATTTTACCATACATGTATGATGGAATCCCAAATATATTATTTATAAAGATATAAATAGGTGAAATCGTAAAAAAGAATGCAATATGGTAACGTTTGGGGGGTTCCTGTGTCTACGTAATGCACTATATGGTAAAAGCGACATGATACCATTATTCTATAGGTCAGTCCGAACACAACCATATGCAGGTTACACAGATTCTCTAATGTTATATATATTTTTTTAATGAAATCCTTTTTTTGGCAATTAAATATTAACAAAATGGGCCTATTGTGACGCTTATAACAGTTTTATTTTTTCACCTACGGGGCTGTATGGGATGTAATTTTTTCCGCCATGATCTCTAGTTTTTATTAATACCATATTTGTGAAGATCGGACGTTTTGATCACTTTTTTATTATTTTTTTTTATATATAATGTAACATAAAATCCGTAATCCACGCACTTTTTTCCCTCTTCTCGTGTACGCCGTTCACCGATCACAATGACGCTTGTTATAGTTTAATAGATCGGACAATTACGCACGCTACGGTATATTATATGTTTATTTATTTATTTTTATATGTTTTATTTATATAATGGGAAATGGGGGGGTGATTTAAACTTTTATTGGGGGAGGGGTTTTGGACACTTTTATTTTAGACACTGATGATTGCTATGCCATAGGCATAGCATTGATCAGTGTTATCGGCGCTCTGCTCATTGAGCCTGCCTGTGCAGGCTTAGTGCAGCAGATCGCCGATCGGACCGCACGGAGGCAGGTGAGAGACCTCCGGCGGTCCGTTTTACCGATCGGGACCCCCGCAGTCACTCTGCGGGGGTCCCGATCGGTAAGTGACAGGGGACTCCCCCTGTCACTTAAACTTAAACACTGCGGGCGAGCCAGCGTTTAAGGGGTTAATGACACGCGGCAGCGCGATCGCTGCAGCGTGTCATTACCGGTGAGGTCCCGGCTGCTGATTGCAGCCGGCCCCCACCTGCTATGAAGCGTGCTCCGCTCCGGAGCGCGCTTCATAGCTCAGGACGTACTGGTATGTCCAGGGTCGTC
This sequence comes from Dendropsophus ebraccatus, assembly GCF_027789765.1. Taxonomy (NCBI): domain Eukaryota; kingdom Metazoa; phylum Chordata; class Amphibia; order Anura; family Hylidae; genus Dendropsophus; species Dendropsophus ebraccatus. The sequence goes on along the minus strand of NC_091455.1, from coordinate 149,438,391 downwards.
TGGGGACAGACTTCCAGGACGTACCGGTACGTCCTAGGTCGCCTAGGGGTTAAAATAATGGCCAAAATACTGTGTGGGCACATAGCCTAAATGTGGACCTCTGGTATTTGTGCTCTGCTTAGTATTACACAGCAGTACTAGAGTGACATTCAGCTTCGCTCTTGATATATTGCATGAACAAGCTTGCAATGCAGCCTCATTCGGCCACTAGATGTCAGCATATGTAAAAAAAATATGTTTTTCTTTTTAGATACTACAGGTGAATACAGTATGTTAAATAGTATATTAAATAGATTTTTCCTGAAGGGTGTCTGTGCCACAAAATAGGTCCAGAAATTATTCATTGGCTGGAGCGCATCACATGGATTCCAGCTTGCTCAGCCCTGATTAGCTGAGCTTGCTGAAAGCCATGTAATGCGCTCCAGCCAATGAAAAGGCTTTTCTCTCCCATTCCCTTTACTTGAACCCGGAAGTGAGGGAGTTCCAAAGACGCCAGCCGAAAGTGTCTGAGTTTCCCTTTTTTTTAACTCGTTTTTATTAAAGTGTACGGCATGACACACAGACAAAGTCAAAACATTAAACCACACATCATCACAATTGGTGGTTAACACAGGGAATAAACATGTTAACAAAGGGAAATGTCAATTAAGGCAGTGATTTTCAACCAGTGTGCCGTGGCACACTAGTGTGCCGCAACACATGGTCGGGTGTGCCGCGGGAAAATTCCCCAAACTATGGTGCCCCTGTGTATTGTTCCCCGGCAATGCGCAGCGATCAGTGGCGGATTATAATGTGGGCGGTTGCGTGGTGCGCTGCGGCGGGCCGTGATGCACGCATCCAATCAACGTGTGCGCTACGGCCCGCCGCAGCGCACCATGCTTCCGGTCTCCGCTGATTGGAGGAACACGTCCGGGCCCTACGGGCGGCCACTGGTGAAGCGGACAGCAGTGGCGACCATCTCAGAGGAGGTGAGGAGGAAGGGGGGGAGACAAACCTGGGGATGGGGGAGAGAAACAGCGGAGAGAAGCAGGGGGGAGAGAAGCATGGTGGAGAAAAGCACAGGAGAGAAGCAGGGGGGAGAAGTATGGTGGAAAGAAGCACAGGAGAGAAGCATGGGGGAGAGAAGCAGGGGGGAGAAGTATGGTGGATAGAAGCACAGGAGAGAGGCAGAGGGGAGAAGCATGGTGGAGAGGAGCACAGGAGAGAAGCATGGGGGAGAGAAGCACAGGAGAGAAGCAGGGGGAGAAGTATGGTGGAGAGAAGCACAGGAGAGAAGCAGGGGGGAGAAGTATGGTGGAGAGAAGCACAGGAGAGAAGCAGGGGGGAGAGAAGCACAGTAGAGAAGCAGGGGGAGAAGTATGGTGAAAAGAAGCACAGGAGAGAAGCAGGGGGGAGAGAAGCACAGGAGAGAAGCAGGGGGGAGAAGTATGGTGGAGAGAAGCACAGGGGAGAAGTATGAGGGAGAGAAGCATGGGGGAGAGAAGCAGGGGGGAGAAGTATGGTGGAGAGAAGCATGGGGGAGAGAAGCACAGGAGAGAAGCAGGGGGGAGAAGTATGGTGGAGAGAAGCAGGAGGGAGAAGTATGGTGGAGAGAAGCACAGGAGAGAAGCATGGGGGAGAGAAGCACAGGAGAGAGGCATGGGGGAGAGAAGCACAGGAGAGAGGCATGGGGGAGAGAAGCACAGGAGAGACACATGGGGAGAGAAGCACAGGAAAGAAGCAGGGGGAGAAGTATGGTGGAGAGAAGCATGAGGGAGAGAAGCACAGGAGAGAAGCATGGGGGAGAGAAGCACAGGAGAGAAGCATGGGAGAGAGAGGCACAGGAGAGAAGCAGGGGGGGCAAGTATGGTGGAGAGAAGCATGGGGGAGAGAAGCACAGGGGAGAAGCATGGGGGAGAGAAGCACAGGAGAGAAGCATGGGAGAGAGAGGCACAGGAGAGAAGCAGGGGGGGCAAGTATGGTGGAGAGAAGCATGGTGGAGAGAAGCACAGGGGAGAAGCATGGGGGAGAGAAGCACAGGAGAGAAGCATGGGGGAGAGAAGCACAGGAGAGAAGCAGGTGGGAGAAGTATGGTGGAGAGAAGCAGGGGAGAGAGAAGCACAGGAGAGAAGCATGGGGGAGAGAAGCAGGGGGGAGAAGTATGGTGTAGAGAAGCACAGGAGAGAAGCAGGTGGGAGAAGTATGGTGGAGAGAAGCACAGGAGAGAAGCAGGGGGGAGAAGTATGGTGGAGAGAAGCACAGAAGAGAAGTAGGGGGAGAAGTATGGGTATGGTGGAGAGAAGCACAGGAGAGAAGCATAGGGGAGAGAAACACAGGGGGGAGAAGAAAACAGGCCCAGGTTTCACACTAAGTGAGTATAAATACATTTAGAATCTATATTATTAACTATATGTATAATATGTACTGTTTTAGTGTCATTTTGTGCCATTTTGGTTGCTGGTGTGCCCCGGGATTTTTTAAGTATAAAAAGTGTGCCACGGCTCAAAAAAGGTTGAAGATCATTGAATTAAGGCATTCAAGATATTGCTAGCAATCAGATAATGAAAAGAGAGGGCATAAATAAAAGTGAGGAGGTGTTTCACCAAGACCCCTGGGCACAATTTAGGTAAGAATAGGGACGTCCTGAGCTGATATCAAGGTTTGGGGGTGAGTGGCACCACACCTCCCAGATTTTCCCAAATTTCCCAAGTGGTGTCTCCTCTGGGGTACTCTGAAAGGTGGAGATGCCCTTAGCGGCTGTCCATATCTGTCTGGCCACTTTTACAATAGGTAGGAGTTGGCGGTGGGGAATAGTGGATACGTGTAGCACTGACCATAAGGAGGGTAGGCCAGAATAATCTAAGATATGCCTTACCGATGTGCTAGGTGTATCCGGCGACATCCAAAAGGGCATATACTTAAGTTGCCTAGACAAAAATATAGATATAGGTCCGGTAATGCCACACCAGCCAGGTCCTTGGGCCGTTGCAACTTAGCCAGCTGCAATTGGGAACTTGAGGACCCCCAAATAAAACTAATAATAGCCGAGTCTAGGGTTTTGAAGAAAAGCTTAGGAATAGGGACAACACGTTGCAAAACATAGGAGCTTTTTGGAAGAACTACCATTTTGATAAGATTGATCCGTCTGGCCATGGACAGGGGAAGGGCACTCCACACTTTAAATTTGTCCCTAAAATGACTGATTAGAGGATCTATGTTCTGTGCTAATATGTCAGATGGCTTTTTAGTGACCTGGACTCCTAAGTATCTGAACGTGTCAGTAACCATCAAGCCACCCGGGAACCCAGCAGAGGCAATCGTGAAGGGCTAAAATATAGCAGGTAGGATTTGGTCTGGTTCATAAGAAGACCGGAGTACGATCCAAATGTGTCTATGAGATGAATCGCTCTAGGGAGCGATGTGTCAGGATGGGAGAGGAATAAAAGCAAATAGTCCACATAGGGTCCGACTCTGTCTTCCTCCTCCGAGTATGGAATCCCAGAATATAGCAAATCCGCCCATATCAGTGCCGCTAGTGGCTTCATAGCCAGTATGAGTAGGGTGGGGATAATGGGCATCCCTGGCATGTGGCCCTTTCCAGGGTGAAGGATGGAGATACTAGTCCATTCAGGCTGATAGAGGCAGTTGGATTTTTATACAATAGGGAGACCCACAAGATAAAATTAGCACCAAAATTAAACTTGCGCAGTACAGCTAGGAGAAAAGGCCATTCTATAGAATCAAAAGCCTTAGCAGCGTTCAGTGCCGTCAAGGCCCAATCCTCCTTCTGCCCTAGAGAGACATAATGACTTTATTAAGACGATTAGCCAATGTTTTGGTCAACAGTTTATAATCAGAATTGAGTAGTGAGATAGGTCTGTAAGAACCGCAGGATCAGGACAATAGTGGCTGCATAGAAGGAATCTGGGAGGGCATGATTGTCAAAGGAGGATTTCAGGACTACCAATAGAGGGGATAATATGATATCCTTATATTGTATGTACGCTTCCAGAGGAAGTCCATCAGGTCCTGAGGCCTTGCCCTTGGTGGAGTCTCGCATGGCATCCTCCAATTCCTCCAATGTCAAGGGTGCTTCCAGTATAGACCTCCTGCTCTCAGTGAGGGTGGGGAGTGAGATATCATCCAAGTAACTGGCTATGTCATCCTCTGAATGCTGGAGCCTGGTGTTACACAGGTCAGAATAAAATTCAGTAAAACGGTGTAGGATCTTGCAACTGGAGGTTAGTATTTCGCCATTGGTGGACTCTATGCGGAGGACAGCTGGGGATGCATTGTTCTTATGAATGAGGTGGGCTAATATGTGACTAGATTGATTACCCATCTCAAAGTTCTGTTGTGCGGTAAAGAATAGTTTCTGATTGTTTTTTTTCATGTAGGCAATGTAAATATTGTCTACCTGTCTGTAGCCAGTCGCATCTATTTTGGTCTGCGGGGTCTGAAATGTAAGAGGCATCTAGGCGCCTACAAGCATCGGCCAGATCATCCTCCTGTCGTGCAGACTCACATTTAGTATAGGAAATGGAGGATTGTATACAGCCTCTCCAGTAGGCCTTAAAGCTACTCTGTACCCACAATTTGACCCCCCAAACCACTTGTACCTTCGGATAGCTGCTTTTAATCCAAGATCTGTCCTAGGGTTCGTTCGGTAGGTGATGTAATTATTGTCCTAAAAAACAACTTTCAAACTTGCAGCCCATGCCAAACGGGAGTATCTGTGACCTAACTTTGCACCACCCCTCTGTCCCTCCTCCCCACCCTCTTCATCATTAGGAATGCTCCAGGCAGATTGCCTCCTATTCCCCACCTGTGTCAACCTGGAACATGGGCTGGATCGTTAAGACACCTGTGCATTCTTTAGCATGGAGAAAATGTTCCAGTGGCATTCCTATTAGGAATTAGGAATGCCACTGGAACATTTTCTCCACGCTAAACAGTGCACAGGTGTCTTAACGATCCAGCCCATGTGCCGGGCTGACACAGGTGGGGAATAGGAGGCAATCTGCCTGGAGCATTCCTAATGATGAAGAGGGTGGGGAGGAGGGACGGAGGGGTGGTGCAAAGTTAGGGCACAGATACTCCCGTTTGGCACGGGCTGTCAAAAGTTGTTTTTTAGGACAATAACTGCATCACCTGTTGAACGGACCCCAGGACAGATCTTGGATTAAAAGCAGCTATCCGAAGGTACAAGCGGTTTGGGGAGGTTAGATTATGGGTACAGAGTCGCTTTAAGAGCATCCCAAAACATTCTATGGTAGTCACAGGGTAGATTGTGGTGGAGAAATGTCCGGAACTGATCTGGAATATGGTCATGATCCTTAAAAAGCGTCAGCCAAAGCGGGTGGATTTTACGGATCCCGCGATTGGCTCTCAGAGGCTGCAAGTCAAAGTCGGCCACGACAGGAGAATGATCTGACACCGCCCCAGGCAAGTGGGTCACAGCGGTAAGTAGTGCACAGGACTTTGTTGCCAAAAACATTCATCAAAGATTCATCAAAGGGTGTAAAATTTAGACTGGTGCAAACTGCCCACAGCAACCAATCACAGCTCAGCTTTCAGCTCTGGTGAAAGGAAAAAGGAGCTGTGATTGGTTGCTGTGGGCAGTTTGCACCAGTCTAAATTTTACACCCTTTGAAAAATCCCCCCCATAATCTATATGCGAGAGGGTGTGGTGCGCTGGGGTGTAACATGTGTATTCTAATAATTGTGGGTGCAGGTGTTGCCATAGGTCTGACCATCCCAGCTTCTCCATTAACAGGCTAAACGGCGTTTGTGAAGTAGAAGCGCCACTGAGCCGATCCCCCGAAGAAAGGGCAGTTATAGTGACCGGGACATAATCTATTATTATTATTATTTATTTATCTATATCATAAAAATCAAAGTCTGTCTGTCTGTCCTTCTGTCTGTCTGTCTGTCCTCTATACATACCTCCCAACCGTCCCGGATCTGGAGGAACAGTCCCGATTTCGGGGTCATGTCCCGCCGTCCCGGAACAGTTCCCATGTGTCCCGATTCCCCAAATATGCCTGGCCCCTTTAACTGGGAGTGCTCCTGATGAGCGCTCGCAGATACGGGCTGTGCACAACTCGCTCTTGTGGCCGGAAGCTGCATTCTGCCTCCGGTGACAAGAGGCCTCTCTCCCTTCCCCTGCGTTCTAGCGCGGCATTCTGACACCACTGGGGGAGGGGCTTCATCACTCTGCTGTCTGACTGCTATGCTTTCCGGCTGGGGTCGGAGGGGGGAGCCGGTGCAGTCACACAGCAAAGTCATCAGCAGGGCCGTATTTCCCCCTAGGCATCGGAGCAGGGGGGGGGACTCTTTATTTATTTATTTTTTTACCCCTCCACCTCCCTCTCAGACATGCCGGACAATCTGACATCTTTTCTGAGGAGGGGGGGGGGGGGAGGGGTGGTCACAGATGCCAGCGAAGAGTATGTAGAGAGAGAGCCGGGAGATAAGGCCCCTGCGCTCCCCCTCCCTCTCTCCTCAGCTGTGATTGGACAGGAGTCTCTCTGCTTCTGCAGCTAGAGGCCGCTCTGTCTCTCAGCTGCCTGCACGCTGTGGATGATGATCTGTGTGACCCCTTAACCCTCTCCTGCCTGGACCTCAGTGACAGCTCCTTATGTAAGTATATACACAACACTGTCACTGATAATGAGTGTGTGTGTGTGTGTGTGTGTGTGTGTCTGGGGGGGTTGGGGCTGGCTTACACAGAGCAGTGATTGTGTGTAAGCTCTAAAGGGGTTTTAGTTCTACAGTAGCTGTGACAATGTGGGACTACAACTCCCAGCATGGTCTGGCTGCTGTCTGTGTCCCCCCTTTCCCCCCAAGACTCAGCGTTGAATGGGGCAAAGGCTGCATAGACAGACAGAGCACACTGGGAGTTGTAGTCCCACACTGTGTACACCTGAGACTCTACAGCTCCTCTAGGAGTAAAATATAATAATTGCCTCATAGGGAAAAACGGCAGAAATAAATGAATGTGTGACGTGTGGTTAGATGCAGAAGCCAATGTTGCCAAGTTAGGGCCAGTTCACACTGAGCAAACACGGCGCAATTCCGCGGCAGAACTCTCCGTCGTGGAATCCCGCCGCGCTTAGTGTGCTGCTGTAAGTGAATGGGAGAGCGCACACTCGTCCACTGCCGCCGCTCTCCGCTCGAAGAATGAACATGTTCATTCTTTGAGAGGAGAGGGAGCGGACGAGTGAGGGATCTCCCATTCACTTACAGCAGCACACTAAGCGCGGCGGGATTCCGCGACGGAGAGATCTGCCGCGGAATTGCGCCGTGTTTGCTCAGTGTGAACTGGCCCTTATGTAGTACAGCTGAAAGAAGACACAACAAAGGGGTTCTCATAGTTACCCAGGTCAGGAGAATAAAAGGGGGATGTAATCCATAATATGTTTTATCACTTATTGCCAGCTAAAGTCTTCAGAAATTAAAAAGATTGAGCTCAGAAGTAGGGATGGTCTGAACCCGCCGAGGTTCGGGTTCGGCTGAACCCGAACGCTCGGCATCGGATTCCCGCTGTCTGCCCACTCCGTGGAGAGGGTGGATACAGTGGGAGTACCTCCTGGAAAACTGGGCGACAGCCTATGGCTATGGCTGTATCCCAGTTTTCCAGGCGTTCTTCTCGCTTGATCCGCCCGCTGCACGGAGCGGGCAGACAGCGGTAATCATTGCGGAGGGTTCGGGTTCGTACGAACCCCGTCCGAACCAGGTTCGGACCATCCCTACTCAGAAGGAATAGAGATATAAGGAGAAGTGCCATACTTACCATCCTGGTCAATCCATTTTCTTCTGCAAGAAAACCAGTGTGGCACTACCCTATGATTGTGTGAAAAACAGGGGAAGACGTGATATGGGTGTTAGGGGCGTGTCTTGGGGGGTTTAGGGGCGTGTCTTTTGGTGCGGTTAGGGGCGTGTCCATGTCCCTTTTTCCTCTCAGCCAAATTTGGGAGGTATGTCTATAGACTTCCAAACGCCTGAACCGTTTGACCCCAAATTTGGCACACAGATACATTGGGTGCCCGGGAAGGTTATTGCGAAGGTCCCGTCCCTGCCAGATGTACAGGAGGGGAGGGGGAGGGGAAAGAGAGGCGCCCCATAGAGATGAATGGGAAAATCTCCTCACTGCAAACACAGGTGATATAATTAGCTGCAGCAGACACGGCAGTTGGAGCCTTAGCAACCAATAGGATTACTGCTTTCATTTTCACAGGGAGCAATGGTTGCTAGGGAAGCTGCCTCACAACATCCACAGTAATAACTGGTAGACCCCCTACTCCATCCATACAGTATATGTATATACAGGACCCCCTACTCCATCTATACAGTACATGTATATACAGGACCTCCTACTCCATCTATACAGTACATATATATACAGGGCACTACAGGTATAGCAAACTGTGACTGGGTAACACTGCCACACCAGACCTGACCAATACCGCCATACTGTGACTGGATAACACTGCCATACCAGACCTGACCAATACCGCCATATACTGTGACTGGATAACACTGCCATACCAGACCTGACCAATACCGCCATATACTGTGACTGGATAACACTGCCACACCAGACCTGACCAATACCGCCATACTGTGACTGGGTAACACCTCCATACCAGACCTGACCAATACCGCCATACTGTGACTGGATAACACCTCCATACCAGACCTGACCAATACCGCCATACTGTGACTGGATAACACCTCCATACCAGACCTGACCAATACCGCCACACTGAGACTGGGTAACAGCGCCACACCAGACCTGACCAACACCACCATACTGTGACTGGATAACACTGCCACACCAGACCTGACCAATACCACCATACTGTGACTGGATAACACTGTCATACCAGACCTGACCAATACCGCCATACTGTGACTGGATAACACTGTCATACCAGACCTGACCAATACCGCCATACTGTGACTGGATAACACTGCCATACCAGACCTGACCAATACCGCCATATACTGTGACTGGATAACACTGCCATACCAGACCTGACCAATACCGCCATATACTGTGACTGGATAACACTGCCACACCAGACCTGACCAATACCGCCATACTGTGACTGGGTAACACCTCCATACCAGACCTGACCAATACCGCCATACTGTGACTGGATAACACCTCCATACCAGACCTGACCAATACCGCCATACTGTGACTGGATAACACCTCCATACCAGACCTGACCAATACCGCCACACTGAGACTGGGTAACAGCGCCACACCAGACCTGACCAACACCACCATACTGTGACTGGATAACACTGCCACACCAGACCTGACCAATACCACCATACTGTGACTGGATAACACTGTCATACCAGACCTGACCAATACCGCCATACTGTGACTGGATAACACTGTCATACCAGACCTGACCAATACCGCCATACTGTGACTGGATAACACTGTCATATAAGACCTGACCAATACCGCCATACTGTGAATGGATAACACCGCCACACCAGACCTGACCAATACCGCTATACTATGCTGGATAACACTGTCATACCAGACCTAACCAATAACGCCATACTGTGACTGGATAACACTGCCATACCAGACCTGACCAATACCACCATACTGTGACTGGATAACACTGCCATACCAGACCTGACCAATACCGGCAAACTGTGACTGGGTAACACCGCCACACCAGACCTGACCAATACCGCCATACTGTGACTGGATAACACCATCATATCAGACCTGACCAATACTGCCATACTGTGACTGGATAACACCGTTATACCAGACGTGACCAATACCACCATACCGTGACTGGATAACACCGCCACACCAGACCTGACCAATACCGCCATACTGTGACTGGATAACACCGCCATACCAGACATGACCAATACCGACACACTGTGACTGAATAACACTGCCATACGGGTAAATACAACCCTGCAGGTATACAGGACACTACAGGTATACAGGACCCCAAAACTTTACACTACAGGTGCACGGGACCTCCACAAAACTATATACTACAGGTATACAGGACCCAAAACTTTACACTACAGGTATACAGGACCCCAAAACTATATACTACAGGTATACAGGACCTCCACCAACTATATACTTCAGGTATACAGGACCTCCACCAACTATATACTACAGGTATACAGTACCCCAAAACTATACACTACAGGGATACAGGAACTCCACCAACTATATACTACAGGTATATAGGACCCCAAACTATACACTACAGGTATACAGGACCTCAAAACTATACACTACGGGTATACAGGACCTACACCAACTCTATAATACAGGTATACAGCACCTTCACCAACTCTATACTACAAGTATACAGGACCCCAAATATACTACAGGTATACAGGAACTCCACCAGCTATATACTACAGGTATATAGGACCCCAAACTATACACTACAGGTATACAGGACCTCCACCAACTCTATACTATAGTTATACAGGACCCTCAAACTATTTACTACAGGTATACAGGACCCACGAACTATATACTACAGGTATACAAGACCTCCACCAATTATACACTACAGGTATCCAGGACCCTCAAACTATAAACTACAGGTATACAAGACCTCCACCAACTATACATTACAGGTATACAGCACCAACTATATACTACAGGTATACTGGACCCCCGAACTATACAGTACAGGTATACAGGACCTTCACCAACTGTACACTGCAGGTATACAGGACCTCCCTCAACTATACACTACAGGTATACAGCCCCCCCCAAATACACACTACAGGTATACAGGACCCCCCCCAACTATACACTATAGGTATACAGACCCCCCAACTATGCACTACAGATATGCGAGACACCTAAAAACTATACATTGTGGGTATACAGAACCCCTCCAACTATGCACTACAGGTATACACTAATTCCACTGATTAACTCAGATGAAACAATACCTTTAGCTTGGCCTCCTGGGCACCTTAGAACAAATCTAATTAACACACTGACACTTTATACCCGGGCAGCGCCGGGTACATTTTCTAGTTTATTTATAAAGCGCACTTAATTCCAGAGGGCTATACAGGCGACAAGGGTAACAAACAAGAACATTACAAGATCAAAACTCATTACATGAAGGCAGATGGCAGACTGATACATGGGGAAGAGGACCCTGCCCGCGAGGGCTTACAATCTATCTCCAAGCCTGGACAAATACGCCCTGTCCTTCAGGGACTCTGTGAGTCTGTCCCACCTCCCATCTCAATGAACGGTATACCAGCAGAGATACACCCCTGGAATAAGAGGTGTAAGTAGAGTGGAGTGACCATTGTATCCATGGCCTTTTAAAGGGGTTATCCAGCGCTACAAAAACATGGCCACTTTTCCCCCTCTCTTGTCTCCAGATTGTGTGGGGTTTCAAACTCTTCCATTGAACTAAATGGAGCATAATTGCAAACCACACCTGAACTGGAGACAAGAGAGGGGGAAAAGTGGCCATGTTTTTGTTTTAGTTACGCTTTATTGCAGACTTAAAGGGTAACTGTCATGTTTTTTTTTTATTGCAGAAATCAGTAGTATAAGTGATTTTAAGAAACTCTGTAATAGGTTTTATCAGCCAAAAAAGCCTCCTTCTGTACTCAAGAAGCAATCTCCCAGCCTCCCCCCCTGACTTCTTATCTGTGCATTATCAGGCAAACACGTCTTCATTACAGAGAAGCCAGTGAAGACAGCTTCTGCCCTCTCCATTGTAAGCCTATGAAGGGGGGAGGGGCTGAGGGAGATGAGGGAGCAGGAAGAGGTGACATGAAGGTCAGCTGTTTGGAGACTCTCTGGGCACCTAAACCGCAGGATTCAGGTGTCAGAAAGGTCAGTGCTTATCTATGAACTTACTGAGAGAAGATTGCAGGGTGTTGTGCTTTGCAGAAATCCTCCGTGCTCAGTCACTCCTAACAGCCCCTCCCCTCTCCATAGCCACATAATGGAGACAGAAATCCTGCTGCTTTTGAAGGGAGGGGGGAGGCTGGGAGATTGCTTTTTCAGTACAGAAGGAAACTCTTACAAAGTTTCTTAAAATCTCTTGTACTATAGATATTTAATGTTTTCAGAAAAATGACCCTGAAATGACAGTTACGCTTTAAACATGGCTAAACATCTCCACCTAGTGGTATAATAAATTAGTGCATTTATTACGACTATATCTAAGTTGAGAAATAAAACTAAATGTGGGGGGAGAACAATACCCTGCTGTTGAGGTTCTCCAGGAGGCGGTGGTCTGGCAGCAACTCTGTGCGCTCACTCCACAGCGAATGCAGGAGAAAATGGCATCTCCATGAAGAAGCCACGCAGCCAGTGCTCTGTAAAGGCGCATGGATCGTTGGCTTCAGCTCGTTCCGGCAGGCCGATGACTTTAACATTATTCCGCCTCAGGCGGTTTTTCAGGTTATCTGCACATTGTGCCCAAGCATCTGCTGCTTTCTTCAGCGCTGTTATTTTAGTGGGCATAGGCGCGGTAGTATCCTTTAGCTGGGAAATGCATTGTTCTCTCTCCCTGACCCTGTCTCGCAGTTTCTGCAGGCCTTGCCGTAGGAATCCGACATCAGTATGGAATTCATCTAGTTTACCTGGCAGGGAGGTAGTGGATGTGTGGATGGCCTCCAGTAGCTTTGCGGAGACCTGTGCCAGGGTGAGCTCCGGCTCCTCTTGATACTGCGAGTCGCCATCTTGAGCCCTGCGGTCTGCCTCGTTGTTGTGCCGTGGGGCTGGCCAGGCAAATTCTTTACGTTTCTCAGCAGCCTGGGTGTTCCGAGCTCGGCTCATTGTGCTTAGCATAAGTTCAGGAGACGATCCGTGTTAAATTAGTATGGATGACAGCAGGATATTCACAAGATTATGACAGGAATTACTAAGAACGTCTGAGCATGGCCGCGGCAAGTTCCGCCCCCCATGGAGTTGTCCTTTAATGTGTTTAGTCTCTTTTTTTCAACCAGCACAAGACTAAAAAGCCTTCAGGAGACCTGGATACAAGTATAGCTTTGTTTTAAAGGTAATCTGTGCGGTGTAATTTATGTTCCAAACTGCTGACACTGTTAGATAGCTGTTAGGACAAGGAGACACGTGGTACCTGTCATATATCTGTCTGTGATTCCAGACATAGAAGAATGCTTTTATTTTCTGGTACAAGAAATAATACCGAAAAATAGCAAACATAATTAAAGGGAAACAAAAAAAAAAAATGTTTGCTCTGCAGGAATAAGGGAAAAGAAAGGGAACCTCTACATCATGACGAACAAGTAATTCTGAGTGCTCTTAGGGTGCCATGCACCTCTGCAGTATAATACCAAGTAGTGTTACGAAACTGTTTAATAATAGACTCTCTTTCCTCTATTGACATAACAATAATTAAGAAGAGTTTCCATTTTTAATAAAACTCTTGGTAGAAGTGTCTTTGTTACGAATTGCATCTACCATCTCCCAGTGTATAGTTTCCTTAAGAGAAATCACCCATTCAGATATAGTTGGGAGAGTGTCAGATATCCTATGGTTTAACAGATTCTTAAGCGCTAACAATAAGGTGAGATGAATACCTGTGAGATAAATCTCTATCTTCGGCCACCACATCATGAAAGACATGGCTGTGCAAAGTCAAAGGTATGGTTTCATTCCATGTGGTATGAAAAAATGTCTTTACCAATTGCCAATATGTCTGACCTTGAGAGCACCCCTCCCGCGGTCCACACTAGCCCCGCCCCCGCATCTCACCCGCGGCAAACCCTAACCCCACCGCCGCCCGCATCTCAGCCGCGGTCCGCACTAACCCCGCCCCCCGCATCTCACCCGCAGCAACCCCCGGATCTCACCCAACCCCAACCCCCCCCCCCCCGGATCTCAACTAGTGCCCGCTCCCCTCCCGCAGCAATCCCCGCCCCGCGCGACTTGCGGCTCACCTGTGCCCCCCCCTTTCTACACTCGGCTCACCCAACTGTCACCTGGTGGCTGGCCGCGTCCCCCCCATCTCGCCTGGTGCCCGCAGCCTCTCTGCTATGCAACTCATTCAACTCAGCTATGTCACCCATTCAACTCCGCTATACAACTCACTCAACTCAGCTATGTCACCCATTCAACTCCGCTATACAACTCACTCAACTCTGCTATGTCACTCATTCAACTCCGCTATGCAACTCACTCAACTCTGCTATGTCACTCATTCAATTCCGCTATGCAACTCACTCAACTCAGCTATATCTTGTGGATATCAGCTCTGCTACATCATGGACCAATCAGACATAAGCATTGCATGATGGCAGATGTAGTTTTCTGGCCGGCGCCATGTTTGATCTAGTTCGGCTTTTTAAAAAACTTGTAACTATGGAAAGGAAGCAGCTAGAAAGACGGGAGACGGCTCAAAATTCTCAGGGGGACGTGGTGAGTAAGACTATCTAGGTTCGGGAGCATTTTATTTTTTTGGCTCTTGGGGGGAATACCCCTTTACATCACAACCATTTTTCCTTTTGGCACTTTAACTTTTTCCTCATGTCTAAAAAGCCATAGCGCTTTAATTTTTTCACCTACAGACCCATATGAGGTCTTGTTTTTTGTGAAGCCAATTATATTTTGTAATGATGATCTTCATTATTCCATATAATATGCAGCGCAACTGAAAAAAAAAATTCTGCCTTGAAATTGAAAAAAGAATTTTTTTTTTTAAATTTGGGGTGGAGGGTTGTCTCTACCCTGTTTGACCTTTGGTAAGTGACATGTTATCTATGTTTCTCAAATCAGTACAATTACAACAATAGGCAATTAACATAACTTTTATTTTGACTGTTTTTTTTTAAACATATTTGCACATATAACATAGTGTGCACATACCCTTAAAAGACTGAAAAGAAAACATTTCCTGCAGTACATACAGAAGCAGATGAGTATGGGAAGACTTGAGATTTTTAAATAGAAGTAAATTTCAAACCTATATAATTTTCTGAAACCAGTTGATTTTTGCTGGATAACCCCTTTAATATTTTGGTCGATTCTGAATGTGGCAATAGCAAATATGTTTAATTTGTTTTGTTAATTTTTTATTTGGAAAAGGGGGGTTATTTGAACTTTTATTATAGGATGGATTTATGTATATATATATATATATAACAGTCCCCCTATAGGGGACTCCTGTGAACAATACCACGATTGCTCATAGAGATCTATGCAGTACATATGTATTGCATTGATCTATATAATCTGGTCTTGATTGTTTTTGGCTGCTGAAGGTGCATGGCTTTTTTTTATGCATTTGCATTTATTCTAGTAGTTTTTTCTGGTGTTTATGTAGTCTCAGCTCAGCCAATCTGCGGCTGCAGCAATGTTCCACTTCAGCCTCTGATTGGCTGATCTGATATTTGAAGAGTCAGAGCCCAGCACACTTTAAGCTCACTGTGTCCGGCTTTGGTGAAGAAAGATGTCAGGGGTGAGTATGGATGCTTCCCCCTCCCGCACTGCACCCATTCTAACAAGGAAGGAGACACTTAAAGGGGTTGTCCGGCGATAAAAAATTATTCACAGAATAACACACATTACAAAGTTATACAACTTTGTAATGTATGTTATGTCTGTGAATGGCCCCCTTCCCCGTGTTTCCCCCCACCCACGCTAGACCCGGAAGTGTGGTGCATTATACTCACCGCATCTCGTGTCGTCCACGGTCTCCGATCCTCAGCAGTGACGTCTTCTTCGGGAGGCCGGCGGATCTTCCCGAGTGCCGGCCGCCCTCTGCAGCGTCTGAGGATCGGAGACCGTGGTCGGCACGTGACAGGTAATGTATAGCGCACCACACTTCCGGGTACACGGGTGGGGGTGGTGGGACACGGGGAAGGGGGCCATTCACAGACATAACATACATTACAAAGTTGTATAACTTTGTAATGTGTGTTATTCTGTGAATAATTGTTTATCGCCGGACAACCCCTTTAAATCAGAGGGTGAGGTGGAGGGGCTTTCTTTTCTTGGGAGAATATCCATGGTCTGGTTGGGCAGTGCAATACAATTGGGACCCTTTGTTATTCACATGTGGGGATTATTCCCTGGATTGTTTACATGCTTATGTTTGGCATTAGGGTCCATTTACACAGAAAGATTATCCTACAGATTATCTGCCAAAGATTTGAAGCCAAAGCCAGGAATGGATTTGAAAAGAGGAAAAATCTCAGGCGTTCCTTTGTGACCTGATCTCTGTTTATAGTCTGTTTCTTGCTTTGGCTTCAAATTTTTGGCAGATAATCTGTCAGACAATCTTTCTGTGTAAATGGACCCTAGGAGTTTGCATTGAGGCACTGTTGCACATTATTATTTCCATTAACTGATCCGACCTGGTTTATTATTAATTAGTTATTTTGTATATGTCTCCCTTGTTGTTATGTGCATTTTTATATACGTGTCATTTTTTTTGCCCCTCCATCCTCTTTTTAATTGTCCAGTGTGTGTTTTTAGGGGATACTTTGGGATTTTTCAGATTTAATAAAATTAATTTATTGGTATATTTTTATATTTGTGTGCATTTCACTGTCCTGCAGGGATATACATAGTTTCTGGTCTCTATATCCTTGGGGCAACTTTGTATATTTGATTAGAGAATCCTAATTGTCAGTTATCTGCAGTGTAAGATCAGCCTGGCTCCCAGGGGGTTAAGTGGGGATGCCACATTGTTCAGTATGGCACACAAAATGTTGAGTGGGGATGCAATGCATCCTCACTTAACCCATTGTGTGCCAGACTGTAAGCAGGTATCTGTATTACTAAAGCGGGGCTTAGTGTTAGCCAGGCTGTGTGGTTTTTTTTTTTGCTAACCTGGCTGGTTAGGAACATGGGGGGGGGGGCTAAAAAAAGCATGTAGGGTCCCCCCTATGTTCATAGCTAGCCAGGTTAAAAAACAAACAAACAGCAGCAGCCTAGTAGTACCAGGGTGGAGCCTTTGCTTCTAGTGGATCTGTCCTGGTCTTTAGATGGTCACACAGGCGCATGGCTTGTTACAGGACAGAGCTCTGATAACTGGGCTCCTGTGTGTCCATCTCATAGCCATTCGTCATGTCTGGAATTCTCTGATATATATTACAATGGAGGAGATTTATCAATCAGCTACAGCAAGTTGTTGCCGATAGCAACCAATCACAGCTCAGCTTTCATTTTCCAGAGCTCAAGAATATTAGAAAGCTGAGCTGTGGTTGGTTGCTATAGGCAACACAGGACATTGTCATCACAAGATGACTTATTATTATTTATTGTTACATCTCCCCCTGTGTGTTTTTTGTTATCTCATAATCAATGAAGAAAAACGTTAGATCTATAGGGTGAAAACTTCTCCAGACCTAATCCTGCCCCCCCCCCCCCCCGTTCTGTCCCCCCAGTACTCAGGGTCCTATTTACATGGTTATAGATAAGTGCAAAGAATGTTTGGTGAGGAATCCAAGGCTTTATGACCTTACAGACACCATGGCTGCTCCCTCTTGAGATTTACACTTGGACATTGCTGCTTTCTCATTGCTATAAACTTCTATTAGTTTTTCCCATCACATTCATATGGCCGTTACCTCTCTCTGTGGGTTATCTCAATGGTACTACTCACTTAGGGTATGTTCACACCGAGCAAAACAGGTGAAATTCCGCAGAGGAGCCCCCTACCGCAGAATCCAGCCTGAATCTCAGTGTCTCTATGAGATGGCTCGGTGCCTCCACTCCCCGCACAAATAGAGGCACTGAGGCAGGCGGGATTCTGTGGTGGGGAGCTCCGCTCCAGAATTCTGCCTGTTTTACTCAGTGTGAACGGAGACATTATGTACTTCTACAAACTTTTTTACTTGTTTACATTAATTTTTTAAACTACAGTATTTTCTTAATCTCTTCTTGCTGTAATGGAATGGGAGTTTATTTCCATGATGCTGGAAATGTTTCTAGGCATCATTATTCACAATTGTGCCACCATCATGGTTTCCTGTACGATTTATGGTATTTCTTTATGGTAAGTATAGCACCATCTGCTACTACTAATGGACTCATTGTGATTTATCAGCCATGACTCTAATAGTTCTAATAGCCTATAGCACTTATCACAGCTGACACTTTGTTACAGTCACATCCAGTATGGACGACACATCCCACTGCAGACAGATACATTGTCAAGAATCAGGTTGGGGGAGAAACTTGTGCTGACATCAGCTGCAATTTGTAATATTAGGTATAACATCCGCAGCAGATGCAGTATGTATGAATCTAGCCTTATGGTCACCTTAGATATGGGGTTCATTGTCTACTACAGCTAGGAAACTGCAAGGCAACTACCACAGCTCCTACAGAACATTATGGATTTTACTTACAGTATAGACTATAGATACCACAGCTCCTCATTTAGGCTGCGTTCACACTACGTATATTTCAGTCAGTATATGTAAATTTCAGTCAGTATATTTCAGTCAGTATTGCAACCAAAACCAGGAGTGGATTAAAAACACAGAAAGGCTCTGTTCACACAATCTTGAAATTGAGTGGATGGCCGCCATTTAATGGCAAATATTTGCTGTTATTTTAGAACAACGGCTGTTATATTGAAATAATGGCCGTTATTTACTGTTATATGGCGGCCATCCACTCAATTTCAACATTGTGTGAACAGATCCTTTCTGTGTTTTTAATCCACTCCTGGTTTTGGTTGCAATACTGACTGAAATATACTGACTGAAATATACATAGTGTGAACCCAGCCATAACATGCAGGGTGGAATCTTCTTTCTATGATTCTTTATGAATAAAGGAAACAAATCCTTTGACAAGAAGAAAACTTTCCAGCACGAAGTCCATCAAAGGCTGATCTTTATTGTTGAATCCAGATAAAATCACATAGGTGGTAAGTTAACATTAAGTATGTTAATATGTTTTCCCTGAGTCCTGTTGGCATCACAATAGATGGGGTGTCTCCGCCCCTGTGAGACCCCCAGGACGAGAGGAAATTTTAATAAATGTTTGCTCCACCCCCTCCCGGCTATAAGATGGCCTCCTGCCCCCATACCTCCAGTTATATCACAAGGAGAAAAATTAAAATAAAAATAACTATTACTTAGGGGGGGAATTTGTGATGCCAACAGGACTCAGGGAAAACATATTAACATACTTAATGTTAACTTCCCTTACGTCCTGTTGGCCTCACAATAGATGGGGAGTTAGCGAGCAGTACCCCCATAGGGAGGGCCCTCAAACGCCACAGCATTAAGGACTGAACTGGCAAAAGCCGTCCTGTCGGTCAGGAGGGAGTGTAAGCGATAATGCTTTATAAAGGTTAATGGCGTAGTCCATGTGGCTGATAGGCAGATATCCTCTATGGGAACAGCACATCTTTCTGCCCATGTAGTAGACACGGCCCTCGTGGAATGGGCCGTTAGAAAATCCGGGAGCTGTAGGTCTGCTAAGGTGTAACATGTCCGTATACAATCGCAGATCCATCTTGATATGGACGGTTTTGAAGCTCTTTTCCCCCTAAATCGACCCTGAAAGAGAACCAACAAATTCTCGTCCTTCCGGAACGTCTGTGTTCTTGTAAGGTATATCCTTAAACATCGAACCACATCTAGGGATGCCGAATTCTCCAAGGCCTCCTCAGCTGTGGGAACGAAGTTCGGAATGACAATGGGTCGATTAAGATTACTGAAGGAGGAAAATTTGGGTCTGAACTCCGGAAGATATCTTAAAATAACTTTATCTGGCAACAAAGTTATATATGGTTCGTTTGAACCTAGTGCCTGGAGTTCCCCGACTCTTTTTGCTGTGACGACTGCGAGTAAAAAGACAACTTTGAGCGTTAAAAATTTTAACTCAGCTTCTTCTAGAGGTTCAAACGGTTCTACACATAGCTGCCTAAGAACTGTCGACAGATCCCAAGGGGAAGTAGGTCTAATAATGGGAGGTCTAAGTCTATCTATGGCTCTGGAAAAATCTTTAATTTCTTGAATTTGCGTCAGTTTTGTCTTCAACAGGACGGATAGGGCCGCGATCTGGACCCTAAGAGAGCTAGGTCTTAAGCCCTTGTCGAACCCGTCCTGCAGGAACTCCAGGATCTGTGCTGTCGAGGGTGACCGTGAATCCACATCTCTGGCTGCTGCCCAAGCAGCAAAAACCTTATGGACTCTTGTGTAAGACCTGTTTGTGGCCGCACTCCTTGAGTGGGACAAGGTCTGAAGTACTCTTTGTGAGAGCTCTTCTCCTGTCAGTATGGGCTCATTAACCTCCACGCTGTGAGGTTGAACGCTTTCAGATTCTGGCAAGGCTGTGATCTCTGAGTGATGAGATTCGGCCACAGTGGTAGTCTCCAATAATTCCCTCTGCTCATTGCCATGAGCACCGGGAACCAAGCTCTCTTCGGCCAGAACGGAATGATGGCTATGACTGAAGCTTGGTCCAGCCTGATCTTCATCAATACTCGCGGTATCATGGAAACAGGCGGAAACACATAGGCCAGTCTGAAAGTCCATGGTATTGTCATGGCATCTATCACCTCTGGGCTGTCTGCGACATAAAGGGAGCAGAACCTGCTTAATTTGGCATTGTCCCGAGTTGCCATCAGGTCTATCAGCGGTAGACCCCACTTCTCCACAAGCATCTTGAAGAGGATCTCGTTCAGAGACCACTCTCCCGGAATGGTGAGTCCTCGGCTGAGGCGATCTGCTAGGATGTTTAGGTCCCCTTTGATGTGGGTCGCGGATAACCTGGTTATCCTCCCCTCTGCCCAGTTGAAGATCCTTGCCACTTCTCTCAGAAGGGATTGGGATCTGGTGCCTCCCTGCTTGTTGATGTACCACACACATGCTATATTGTCCGTCCGGACCCGTACTGCCTTCCCGCGAAGAAGAGGAGCAAAATGACGAAGGGCCTGAGATATGGCCCTTAGTTCCCTCGTGTTGGAGGGGAGCTGTATCTCCTCTGGTGTCCACCTCTCTGAAACTTGGAGATCTTCTAAGTGTGCCCCCCAGCCGGTCCCTGAGGCATCTGTGGTGAGGAAGATCCACTCTGGTTCGTCCAATTCCTTCCCATCCTTTAGGTCCTTCCACCAAAGTAACGATCTCCTGCTGTTGGTTGAGAGGGTGATCCGGGTGTCCAGTGATAATAGGGACCTGTCCCAGGCTTGAAGCATCTCTGTCTGTAAGGTGCGCATGTGCCATAACGCCCAATGAACTGCGTCTGCCGTGGAGGATAGGAGCCCCAGGATTCTCATGATTGTCCTTATGGGGACTTGTCTGGGTCTGGACAGAAACAGACATGCTTGATAAATTCTGAGTCTTCTTTGTGGTGAAAGAAAAAGGCGCATCTGACTGGAATCTACTATAAAACCGAGGAAAACTTTGGAGGTTTCTGGTATTAGGTCCGATTTGTCCAAGTTGACAATCCATCCCAGCTGTTGAAGAAAAAGGAGGACAGTACGAACATGTGTGTGTAGGAGGTTGATGCTTTCTGCCATGATCAACCAGTCGTCCAGGTAGGGAATGACCCGGATTCCCTGTAGTCTGAGCTCTGCCACTATCGAAGAGACTACCTTGGTGAAGACATACGGAGCGGTGCTGATTCCGAAGGGTAACACTCTGAA
Organism: Dendropsophus ebraccatus; assembly: GCF_027789765.1. NCBI lineage: Eukaryota > Metazoa > Chordata > Amphibia > Anura > Hylidae > Dendropsophus > Dendropsophus ebraccatus. The sequence continues at coordinate 149,416,780 of NC_091455.1, read as the reverse complement.
CTGGAGATGGCGTAGAGTCCCTTCTATGGTCACTGCGATCCTCAAGTACTTCCTGTGAGGTTGCCAAATGGGGACATGAAAATAAGCGTCCTGCAAATCTAGGGTCGCAAGAAAATCGTTCTTTTGTAACACAAATTGAACAGACCGAATGGTGTCCATTCGAAAATGCTTCTTTATTATAAAGCGATTCAGAAATCTTAGGTCTATGATAAGCCTCCACTTTGCGGACGGCTTTGGTACAAGGAACACAGGAGAATACACACCTCTTCCCTGGTCCTTGAAGGGTACTTCCTCCAATGCCCCTTTTGAAATTAATATCTGGATCTCTACCTGAAGTATCCTGTCTTTGGGAGCCCTGGGAGGTTTGGAGATTAGAAATCTCTCCGGAGGTATGGGATCCATAGAAAGGGAGTAACCCTCCCGAACCAAATTCTTGACCCAGGGATCCTTGACTTTGGAATCCCATGCGTCTGCAAAAAAACTTAGACGACCCCCCACGGGTAGGACGGCATAGTCAGAAATCGGGCTTTTTAGTTGGGGTCTTGGGGGGTTGTCTATTAGAGCCTCTTCTACCTGAGTATGCTCCTCTTCCTCTGGTGGAGTATCTATACTGGCGCATTCTTTGGGGGGTTCTCTCCCTACGAAAGGGCCTCCGAAAGGATCTTTGTTGCTGGGGTAATGATTTCCCTTTCTTATCTGAGAGATCTAGCATCAGCTTATCGAGTTCGGATCCAAAGAGACGTCCAGGTATATATTCTATACTACTTAAAAAGTTCTTGGAATAGTTATCCCCGTTCCAAGCTCTAAGCCACAGAGCTCTACGGCTCGCAGTGGCAAGAGACATGGATCTAGCAGATAGGCGTACCTGTTGGCGAGCAGCATCACACAGGTAATCAACCCCCATATTGATGTACCTGAAAGAGGAAAGAATATTTTCTCGACTCACTCCTGATTCGACATCTTCTTGAAGGGTCATTAACCACTTCCTAAGTGCCACGCTAACTTCCGCTGCCGCTATGGAAACCGCAGCCTGAGCCGAGGCAGAAGAGTATGTTCTCTTGAGTGATGTTTCCATACGGCGATCCATAGGATCTTTTAGGCTGTTGCCATCATCAGACGGAACAAGTGTTCTTCTGGAGAGCTTGGCTACCGCCACGTCAACCTTTGGAGGCGCCTTCCATTCCTTTACTTTCTCTTCAGAGAGTGTATAGAGGGTCTTAAATCTCCGACTAAGAACTGGGGCTTTCTCAGGTTTCAGCCACTCGGCCTTCATTGAGTTCAGTAATTCCTCACTGACCTCAAAAGCTTTCTTGGACGTAGACGGCCTCTCACCATCATCCGGATGATTTTGAATCTTCACGGCTCTAACGAGCCAAGGGAACTTTTCTACCGGAAAATAACATCTGCCCGGGTCTGGTTCCTCATCTTCAGAAAGTGAGGACTCCACCTCATCAATAACAGTATACTCTGTTGGAAAAAAACGCTAATAAGCTACAGGTAAGTTAATTCATCAAACCTCCTGAGTAGACTTCTCACCGCGATGTCCAGCAGGGGAATATTGCATAGGCGACGGGCTCCTCCTTGTACGTTTTCTACTACGAGAAACAAATAATCCCCTTTTAAGCACTGTCTACACCAGTCCTAAGGGCATCAATTTAACTTACTCTTGCAGTATCGTCTCCTTCAGGTCAGTAATGGATCTATTAATCCCGGATACCGAGTGATGTACATAGTCCTTTACCCATATGACCACATCTTGGACTGTGGGCTCCTCATTATCCGGATTTGAGAGGGTAGGCGCGCTCGGCGGTGGCTGACGACATAGTTGACATTTAAGGTATTCCCATCCATCAGGTAATGGGTTTTCTGCAACATATAATCTGCTTATAATTACAGCAGAAACACACAAATCCAATAGTGGGGGAAAAAACTCACCACACTGGATGCATGTAAGGTGCCTCCTCTTAGAGGGATGTTTACCCCCAGATCCTTCCCTGGAAGACATCTATAACCAGGCAAGAGAGATAAAAAAAAATTTTACCTAACAATAATCTTCAGAGAACAGAGCATAAAGAATACCTACAAGGTAGTTGCCGCAGTAACTCCACGCAGTAGGGGTAACAGCAGTCTCTGGCTTTCACTCCCAAGGGAAGCCAGCCCCCTTGCTTAGGCTGCTTTAAATGGCGTCTCAGCGCCAAAAATAAGCCCCTCCCCCTACCGGCCGCTCTTAGCCACACCTTAGGGGAGGTCCTGCCCGGAAAAAACCCCGGCCGATTTACCTGACCTGCGCTGCAGCGCTAATAATACCGGAGGACGCCGGCCACAACAAGATGGCGGCGCCCATCCGGAGACCGGAAGCTGGACGCGGCGGACCGGAAGTTCAACCTTGCTTGATTCCGGATACCGCCGCGCTCAGCCCCGAAGCAATGTCCAGGAGTAGCAAACCCCCGGCCTTCTTCTCATCTGGGTCCACAAGGACGTCCGTCTGCTCTGCGGCGCTAGATAATACCGGAGGACGCCGGCCACAACAAAGTGGCGGCGCCCATCCGGAGACCAGAAGCTGGACGCGGCGGACCGGAAGATCCACACTGCTTGATTCCGGATACCACCGCGCCCGGCCCCGAAGTAATGACCAGGAGCAGCAAGCCCCCGGCCTTCCTCTCATCTGGGTCCACAAGGACGAAAGAAAAAAACTGGAGGTATGGGGGCAGGAGGCCATCTTATAGCCGGGAGGGGGTGGAGCAAACATTTATTAAAATTTCCTCTCGTCCTGGGGGTCTCACAGGGGCGGAGACACCCCATCTATTGTGAGGCCAACAGGACGTAAGGGAAAAACCATTCACACTAAAACAAATCCTCATAGGCTGCATTTAAATGTTCTGTGTTTTACACAAAACACGGACGTGGGAGGCCTGTAAACCCCCCACCACGGGCAGCATCTCTAATATAATTCAGGAAAAAAGACACGTAGTAGCACTCACCCGTACTTCAGCTTAGCAGCTTTATTGCATCCATAGGTAGCGGGGAGGGGGAAGGTTCAGGTGTGTTCGCGTCCTGGGACGGCCGTTTCGGGGGTACGCCCCCTTTGTCGACCAGGTGATGACGTCAGGATGCCAGGAGGAGTGTTATATACATACAAAATGTGCACGTGATAAATAACAGTCAATAAAAACAAAGTACAGGTATCAGATGAATACACTTAGATCATTGCGCTCGTTTAGGCCGAGCGGGCCAACCGCGTTCAGACGTGAAATCCATGTGGATTCCCTTCTTAGTAGAGTTTGATGTCTGTCTGAACCGTCTCTACGGGGTTAACCCGTTCAAGGCCGAAAAACTTCAGTGAGGAGGTGTCGCCATTATGGACAGTTCTGATGTGTTCAATCAAACGAGGGACCCCCTTTCCCGTCTTTACAGAATAAATATGTTCTTTAAAACGGATCCACAAGGCTCTTTTCGTTTTGCCTATGTAATACATTTGGCAACTACAGACTATTGCATAAACGACAAAGCAGGACTTGCAAGTGATCGATGTAGAAAGCCTCTACACCCGCATCCCACATGATGCGGGTGTAGAGGCAGTATCTTGGTTTGTCAGGCATAGCGACACTATGGCGACCATGGGTGAATTTATCCAGGAAGCACTTAAATTTATCCTCACTAACAATGTGTTCCTTAGCGAGGACAGATGGCAACGGCAGGAGATCGGCACTGCCATGGGCACGCCGGTCTCCTGTACGTATGCCAATCTGTTTCTCGCTAAGATGGAACACGACATTGTTTTCACCCCTAGCAACCCATACATTAAATACATCAAGACTTACTACAGATTTGTAGATGATGTCTTTATGATATGGCAAGGAACGGAGGAGGATTTTCTACATTTTGTCCAATACCTCAATAATTCCAATCAGGTGAATATGTTCTTTACATCAAAATTCGGAGGACTTACCCTCGAGTTTTTAGATGTCCTTGTTGAAGGAACCCCGCCCAGCAGCCATATCCACATTCATTGTCTGGCTCAGGACCGTTCCACAGACCCATTCCATACAGTGCAACATTTGGAGCGGTGCAGGTCTCTACATCTCACAACCCACAATCTCTAATATAATGCTGGGAGTGGGAGTACTCTGTTAAAGGCCTTCCACATCCGTGTTCCGTGTAAAACACACAACGTGTGAATGCAGCCTGAGGCTGCGTTTACACTACGTATATTTCAGTCAGTATATTTCAGTCAGTACTGCAACCAAAACCAGGAGTGGATTAAAACACAGAAAGGCTCTGTTCACACAATGTTGAAATTGAGTGGATGGCCACCATATAACAGTAAATAACTGCCATTATTTCAATACACAGCCATTGTTTTAAAATAACAGCAAATATTTGCCATTAAATGCCGGCCATCCACTCAATTTCAACATTGTGTGAACAGAGCCTTTCTGTGTTTTAAATCACTCCTGGTTTTGGTTGCAATACTGACTGAAATATACATATACTGACTGAAATATACATAGTGTGAACGCAGCCTTTAAAGGCTGCGTTCACACTACGTATATTTCAGTCAGTATTGTGGTCCTCATATTGCAACCAAAACCAGGAGTGGATGTAAAACACAGAAAGGCTCTGTTCACACAATGTTGAAATTGAGTGGATGGCCGCCATTTAATGGCAAATATTTGCTGGTATTTTAAAACAATGGCTGTGTATTGAAATAATGGCACTTATTTACTGTTATATGGCGGCCATCCACTCAATTTCAACATTGTGTGGACAGAGCCTTTCTGTGTTTTCAATCCACTCCTGGTTTTGGTTGCAATATGAGGACTACAATACTGACTGAAATATACGTAGTGTGAACGCAGCCTTAGGCTCGGGAAGCGTAAGTAGACTACGGGCGTAAGTTCGTGGTCCGTACGTAGCCGGCCACAAGTAGCGTAAATCTCCGGCCGGAGTTTACCGTGTATATGTCCGGCTGCGAAAATATGCGGCCGGACATATACGCAGTGTGAACATAGCCTTAAAGTGTCACTGTCGTGAATTTTTTTTTTTGCAGAAATCAATAGTCCAGGCGATTTTAAGAAACTTTGTAATTGGGTTTATTATCCGAAAAATGCATTTTTATCATGAAAAAGCAGTTTGAAGCTCTCCCCCTGTCTTCATTGTTCTCCTATGGAGAGAGCTAAAGAAAAGACCAAAACAGGACAACAAAGAGTTAATCTACAAATCCCTCACTCATTATCTGTTCTGACCATCACCAGTGACCTGTCTGAGCTCAGATTACAGCTGTCACCCAGCTCCATGCCTGTAATCCTCTGTTATCTGCTTTCTGCTGCCGGCTAACTCCCTCCTTCCTCCTCCCCCCTCCCCTCTCCCTAGAACAGACAGGGTACGTCTCCTGCAACAAGTCACAATTTTCAGATTTTTCAGAGTGGATGAAAAAGAGGAAGGAGGGGGGGGACCTGGGAAAAGGCTTTTTACATGCAGATAATGGCAGATTTGGCTAATAAACCCAATTACAAAGTTTCTTAAAATCGTCTGGACTATTGATTTCTGCAAAAAAAAAAAATACGACAGTGACTCTTTAAACAGGAACTATCAACAAGTTAGACATATCTAACTGATATATCCCTACTGCACAGAAGATGCAGAGGAGGAAGGTATGTGTCTTACCTTTCTCCTCGGTGCCATTTTTGTGCAGTTAGTCTTTTGCTCCATGGTCCAGTGACGCTGTTAAGACCACAGCCCATCCCCATAGCGCCAATGTGGCCCACCCACTCCATTCATTATCATTTAAAGAGACAGGCCAGCTTGTAGAGGATCAGCCCTATGAGGGCGGGTAGTGCTCCTAACGGTCCCACTTCACCATGATGCAAAAGACTAGCTGCACCAGAGCAGCGCTGAAGGTAAGACACATACCTTCCTCCTCTGTGTCACCTAGTAGACATCTAACCTGCTGATAGTTACCCTTTAAATAACTGGGTGCTCAACCCAAACGCTTGACATTTGACTCGGGTGGGTGCCACCCTAGAGCGCCTTGAAAGCCAGGCAGCCCAGGGCAGGCATCTAACTTTTCCAGCTGCTGGGAGTCAAATGCTGAGTGTTCGGGTTCGGAGAGTGCTGCAAAATCAGAATAGTTCGGCATGTTCACTCAACACTATTAAAAACCCTTTCGATTAGAAGAAGACCAATCTAATAAATCTTTTTAGTTAGCTTGCATATTCTTTAGGGGGATTTATGAAGACCAACTTATCTATACAGCAGTCTTACATAAATCCTGTCCCCCATGCCCCACACTGGATTTACTGAGAAGCGCGCGGGAATATCAGGCTCCTAATGGCAGCTGGGTAATTTATTTAGTCTGGCGTACTGTAGTAGTGTGTATACCTACTACTGAAAACTTCACATGTGTATTTTCATTCTGCCTTGTTTACAGAAGGATTGCATTAAAGGGGTTGTCCGGCGAAAAAAATTATTCACAGAATAACACACATTAAAAAGTTATACAACTTTGTAATGTATGTTATGTCTGTGAATGGCCCCCTTCCCCGTGTTTCCCCCCACCCACGCTAGACCCGGAAGTGTGGTGCATTATACTCACCGCATGTCGTGTCGTCCACGGTCTCCGATCGTCAGCAGTGACGTCTTCTTCGTAAGTTCGGCGGATCTTCCCGAGTGCCGGCCGCCCTCTGCAGCGTCATCCGAAGCTCAGCCGCGATTGGCTGAGCATAACTGTGCTCAGCCAATCGCGGCTGAGCAGCTGATGACGTGGCCGCGTCATCAGCCGCTCAGCCGCGATTGGCTGAGCACAGTGATGCTCAGCCAATCGCGGCTGAGCGGCTGATGACGCGGCCACGTCATCAGCTGCTCAGCCGCGATTGGCTGAGCACAGTTATGCTCAGCCAATCGCGGCTGAGCTTCGGATGACGCTGCAGAGGGCGGCCGGCACTCGGGAAGATCCGCTGGCCTCCCGAAGAAGACGTCACTACTGAAGATCGGAGACCGTGGTCGGCACGTGACAGGTAATGTATAGCGCACCACACTTCCGGGTACACGGGTGGGGGTGGTGGGACACGGGGAAGGGGGCCATTCACAGACATAACATACATTACAAAGTTGTATAACTTTGTAATGTGTGTTATTCTGTGAATAATTTTTTTCGCCGGACAACCCCTTTAATAGATATTCTATAGACGATTGTGGTTGATCCCTGCCCAGACATGAGCTCTTGATGTATGACAAAGAGATACAGGCAGATGAAAGAGTCTATTATGATACTTATTTACTTTGAAATTGTGCCGATTATGAAATCCTTCTAAACCCTGCCGCTGGGCGTTCAGTATTTTCTAGCATGTGTTCTGTCTGGTTAATGGGTGATATTGTCACCATGATATTGCCTGAGCTTGCTATAACCTGTAATTATCACACACCTAGTTAGAATTAGCTAATTAACCATATATTAAAATTGCATTTTTTTTTGTGATGTTTCAAATGTTTTATTAGACTTTCCTGGAAATATTTCATCTTTTGCAGTGCCAATTTTTAATAGTTCTGTTCACTTAAAATCACTTGTAGGGTAGGAATAAAAATTTAAAGTAAGAGAACTGACATGGAAAAGCATGTGATCATGACCCGCCCCCAAGTGTCCACCACTGCCTATGGTGGACACTTGGGTGAAGGGGGTGTAGGTCAGCAAAAAAAAAAAAAAAAAAAAATCTATCAAGCCAACTGGAGCCAGATGTTTGTAATTTACATCTAATAAAAAAAAGTATTCCAGTACTTATCAGCTGCTGTATGCCCTGCAGGAAGTGGTGCTCTCTGCTACCACCTCTGTCCATGTCAGGAACTGCTGTTAGGAGCAGTAGCAAATGCCCACAGAAAACCGCCAACAACTCTTGACACAGACAGAGGTGGCAGCAAAGAGCATCTTGTGGGACTGGAAAGAATACACCACATATAGCAGCTGATAAGTACTGAAAGGGCCAGCAATTGATTTGTAAACATTTTCATAGTGATACCATGCATCTGGTTAAGATCATCCTGGCCTGCCTTGTCTTATAGATGGAGGAGGAGGCCTGTCCCATTACATGGTGACTGATACCACTAGACCTAGGGCTGAGCCACAGCCGGACACTGCCCCCATACTACAGGCACACATCCTGTACTCCTGTGTACCCCAAGGTGTGGCTCTCCAGCTGTTGCATACTGGGAGTTGTAGTTTCGCAGCAGCTAGAGCGTTCTGGGTTGGGGAACACTGCTGCTCGTTGTAGTCATGCCCTCCATACAGGGCGCCGGGGAGCCGCCACCCTGTCAGCCCAAAGAGTACACTCACGTTCGGAACTGCCCAGCCCAAACTAACACAGTTCTGCGCGGCGCAGACATGACGTAAGCGTCCATGGATCGTCCCTTCCTCGCTATTGGTCAGTCACTGACAAGTGGGCGCACCCCACCGCCCCCATTCCGTACCGCTCTGACGTCACGGCGCGGCAGGCTGTGGTCGCTCTGTTGCGCTTGCGCAAGGTACGTCACCGGCCGGACGTTGAGCGAGAAACCTCGAGAGAGAAAGGCACCGGGGTGACACCGAGTGTGTGGAGGTAGGTTCCCTTCCCGTATTCCGGTCACACACGTCCACTGAGTTCCGGTAGGGCTCACCTACTCGGCGGCTTGAGCAGGTCCAGTATGGTGCACCATACACATTCAGCATATCTGCTGGAGAGACAGGGAAGTGCAATGCAGTGTGACAGCGCAGAGCCACAGTGTTACCCTGCCTGCTCTCATCACAGGGGGCGCTACAGGCAGATCGGGGGGCCTAACCTGTGCTACCTATCCTCATCACAGGGGGCACTACACTACAGGCAGACAGGGGTGCCTAACCTGTGCTACCTCTCATCACAGGGGGCACTACACTACAGGCAGACAGGGGTGCCTAACCTGTACTACCTCTCATCACAGGAGGCACTACAGGCAGGGGGGGGCCTAACCTGTACTACCTATCCTCATCACAGGGGGGTGCCTAACCTGTGCTACCTCTCATCACAGGGCCACTACACTACAGGCAGACAGGGGTGCCTAACCTGTGCTACCTCTCATAACAGGGGGCACTACAGGCAGGGGGGGGCCTAACCTGTACTACCTATCCTCATCACAGGGGGGTGCCTAACCTGTGCTACCTCTCATCACAGGGGGGTGCCTAACCTGTGCTACCTCTCATCACAGGGGGCACTACACTACACTACAGGCAGACAGGGGTGCCTAACCTGTACTACCTCTCATCACAGGGGGCACTACAGGCAGGGGGGGCCTAACCTGTACTACCTATCCTCATCACAGGGGGGTGCCTAACCTGTGCTACCTCTCATCACAGGGGGCACTACACTACAGGCAGACAGGGGTGCCTAACCTGTACTACCTCTCATCACAGGGGGCACTACAGGCAGGGGGGCCTAACCTGTGCTACCTCTCATCACAGGGGGGTGCCTAACCTGTACTACCTCTCATCACAGGGGGCACTACAGGCAGGGGGGGGCCTAACCTGTACTACCTCTCATCACAGGGGGGTGCCTAACCTGTACTACCTCTCATCACAGGGGGCGCTACAGGCAGACCGGGGGGCCTAACCTGTGCTACCTATCCTCATCACAGGGGGCACTACACTACAGGCAGACAGGGGTGCCTAACCTGAGCTACCTCTCATCACAGGGGGCGCTACAGGCAGACAGGGGTGCCTAACCTGAGCTACCTCTCATCACAGGGGGCGCTACAGGCAGACCGGGGGGCCTAACCTGTACTACCTCTCATCACAGGGGGCGCTACAGGCAGACCGGGGGGCCTAACCTGTGCTACCTATCCTCATCACAGGGGGTGCCTAACCTGAGCTACCTCTCATCACAGGGGGCACTACAGGCAGACCGGGAGGCCTAACCTGTACTACCTCTCATCACAGGGGGCACTACAGGCAGACCGGGGGGCCTAACCTGTACTACCTCTCATCACAGGGGGCGCTACAGGCAGACCGGGGGGCCTAACCTGTGCTACCTATCCTCATCACAGGGGGGTGCCTAACCTGAGCTACCTCTTATCACAGGGGGCACTACAGGCAGACCGGGGGGCCTAACCTGAGCTACCTCTCATCACAGGGGGCACTACAGGCAGACCGGGGGGCCTAACCTGTACTACCTCTCATCACAGGGGGCACTACAGGCAGGGGGGGCCTAACCTGTGCTACCTCTCATCACAGGGGGGTGCCTAACCTGTACTACCTCTCATCACAGGGGGCGCTACAGGCAGACCGGGGGGCCTAACCTGTGCTACCTATCCTCATCACAGGGGGCACTACACTACAGTCAGACAGGGGTGCCTAACCTGTACTACCTCTGTACTACACATTCAGCATATCTGCTGGAGAGACAGGGAAGTGCAATGCAGTGTGACAGCGCAGAGCCACAGTGCAGAGCCACAGTGTTACCCTGCCTACTCTCATCACAGGGGGCACTACAGGCAGGGGGGCCTAACCTGTGCTACCTCTCATCACAGGAGGCACTACTCTACAGGCAGAGGGGGGCCTAACCTGTGCTACCTCATCACAGGGGGCACTACATTACAGGCAGGGGGTGTCTAACCTGTGCTACCTCTCATCACAGGGCGCACTACACTACAAGTAGGGGGTGCCTGACCTGTGCCGCCTCTCCTACATCTCTGGGCATTAGAGGTGGCATAGTGTGGGCACGGATGGGTGAGCCCTCCTGTCTGCACACATCAGGGAGGGAATAGACCTCCTGTCCATCAGCTGAGAATAACCACATGAGCTGACAATCTATTGGGCGTCAGATCAGCAATGTACTTGGTGAGTTTCTTCTATGACTTTTCTTAGTAAGGCTTCCAGTGGCGGGGAGAGGACACAGCACAGCTTCTCTCTGGAGATGGTGCATTGCTGTAATATGTTGGGGTAACATTGGGGTACACTATTCACCAGCTGCACCCCTGCAGGGGAAATGATACCTTACACTGTTTTGCTTAATCAGGTCCTCCCAAAATGACACAGGATAGGTTAAAAGTATCTGATGGGCGGGACTCTAACCAGTCACAACAACCCTCTCTGTAATTGGAGAGTGTGGCGTGTTCTCCATTCACTCGCCATGGGACAATTTGCGATAGCCAGGGGGGCATGCACCTTTAGAATGTTGGTGATGGGGGATCATTAAAAGGTCTTTATCCCAATATGAGTGGGAATATATGAAAAAATAGTCCCTAGAATAGGCTCCTTTGCTATGAATGGAGCTACGGGTCAGCGCACGACTCGCAGCTCCATTTATTCTCTATGGAGAGAGCAGAGTACACCAACAAGGGTGCTGCTCTAGAGATCCCTGGGGGTACCGAGGTCAGAAACATCCCCTACACCCCCCACAATCTCCTACTTGCCCATTATCGTGGATAAGGCGTAAGTAAGTTTAAATGGGTAAATGCCTTTTACTTGTTGGAATCATCAGGTTCAATATTTCTGCAAAGACATTAAATTGGCAAACTTTCCTATTGTTGACAGCTCGTTGTCTGGGTTACCCACCACCAATCTGCTCAATAAGAGTATATGTGCTCTATTTCTCTATACGGCTACATTATTGTGTATATACTAGCCAGAGCAGTGCTTTTTGAGCAGATTGATGGTCCGTCACCTAGACAACAAGCATAAATGATAGGAGGGAAAGGATTTTTTTTAATGGAGTTGTGCAGGTATTGCTCTGTTAGACTTGTTGTTGTTTCCATGTTGTCCCAGGTTACTTACCCCAATAGTCTATTTGGTGACAGGATACGATTATGCAGGTCTTTTCCCATGGATTTATGCATATTCATGCTGTCAGTTTCTTCTTTAAAGGGTTATCCAACAATGTGGATTTTTTAAAATATAATGCTGCCCTACTAGAGAACATAATAAACATGTTGTGCTCACCTCTTTGTGTTCCCTAGATGTCCTGTTGCATCCTCCCCGCTGACTGCGGCAGCCGACACTTCCTAGACGACCTGTCTCAGAATTGGCAGCCAGCTTAGCCAATCACTGGCCACGTCGCTGTCCCGACTCAATCACTGAGTCCATCTCTGACGTGGCGGTGGCTGCAGTCACCAGGGGACACCAGAGATGCCATAATAGGACACCGGAGGAGCACAGGAAGGAATACGTTTATGTTTTCCAGCAGGGCAGCATTATATAAAAATTTCCCAACGTTGGATAACTCTTTTACTGTACGTTTTGGGCACACTCAGGGCTGTGGAGTCGGTAAGCCGCAGCTCCGACTCCTTAATTTTATCAGGACCAACTCCGACTTCCGACTCTGACGACTTCCGACTCTGACTACTGAATTTTATCAGGACAGACTCCGACTCCTGCTCCTTCATAAATGGCCGGTCATATACCAGGGGAGTTATCTATCACACTGGCTCAGAAGCTTCTCCCTAGTGTCCTACATGATCCTGGGGCGACTTCTGAGTGAATAAAGGAATACTGTATATAAAGCAGCTTCTCCTGTGTGTGCAGTGGATGCAGCCAGTCTCCAGCCTCCATGTCCTGAACAACTCACAACTAGACTAGATGGAGCAGGTGGTTTTTCCTGCTGACAATCTTCGATGTTTCTAACTAATATTCACCATACACAAATAAACACTGCTAACACTGCCAAATCCCTGTGATACAGAGGGGTCAGCCATACCGATAGTCACACATAGTGATGTTGAGGGTTACTGTGGGGGCAAGAAATAGCACACACACACACACACACACACACAGCCTGCTGCAGCCATAGCATACACACACACACAGCCTGCCGCCATAGATCACACACACACACACACACACAGAGCCTGCTGCAGCCATAGCACACACACAGAGCCTGCTGCAGCCATAGCGCACACACACAGAGCCTGCTGCAGCCATAGCGCACACACACAGAGCCTGCTGCAGCCATAGCGCACACACACAGAGCCTGCTGCAGCCATAGCGCACACACACAGAGCCTGCTGCAGCCATAGCGCACACACACAGAGCCTGCTGCAGCCATAGCGCACACACACAGAGCCTGCTGCAGCCATAGCGCACACACACAGAGCCTGCTGCAGCCATAGCGCACACACACAGAGCCTGCTGCAGCCATAGCGCACACACACAGAGCCTGCTGCAGCCATAGCGCACACACACAGAGCCTGCTGCAGCCATAGCGCACACACACAGAGCCTGCTGCAGCCATAGCGCACACACACAGAGCCTGCTGCAGCCATAGCGCACACACACAGAGCCTGCTGCAGCCATAGCGCACACACACAGAGCCTGCTGCAGCCATAGCGCACACACACAGAGCCTGCTGCAGCCATAGCGCACACACACAGAGCCTGCTGCAGCCATAGCGCACACACACAGAGCCTGCTGCAGCCATAGCGCACACACACAGAGCCTGCTGCAGCCATAGCGCACACACACAGAGCCTGCTGCAGCCATAGCGCACACACACAGAGCCTGCTGCAGCCATAGCGCACACACACAGAGCCTGCTGCAGCCATAGCGCACACACACAGAGCCTGCTGCAGCCATAGCGCACACACACAGAGCCTGCTGCAGCCATAGCGCACACACACAGAGCCTGCTGCAGCCATAGCGCACACACACAGAGCCTGCTGCAGCCATAGCGCGCACACACACACAGCATGCTGCAGCCATAGCGCACAGACACACACATGCACACACACACACAGCCTGCTGCAGCCATAGCGCACAGACACACACATGCACACACACACACAGCCTGCTGCAGCCATAGCACACACACACACAGCATGCTGCAGCCATAGCACACACACACACACACACAGCATGCTGCAGCCATAGCACACACACACAGCATGCTGCAGCCATAGCACACACACACAGCATGCTGCAGCCATAGCATACACACACAGCCTGCTGCAGCCATAGCACACATACATACACACACAGCCTGCTGCAGCCGTAGCATACACACACAGCATGCTGCAGCCATAGCATACACACACAGAATGCTGCAGCCATAGCATACACACACAGAATGCTGCAGCCATAGCATACACACACAGAATGCTGCAGCCATAGCATACACACACAGCATGCTGCAGCCATAGCACACATACATACACACACACAGCCTACTGCAGCCATAGCGCGCATACACACACACACACACACACACACACACACACACACACCCTACTGCAGCCATAGCGCACACACACAGCTGCTGCTATAGAACACTGAAGAAAAACACACAATCTTCTCCCAGAGAGAAAACACCACACTGGGGACTGAGGTTACTGCTACACTACTTATGTCTTCTCCTCCTACTCTATATTACACAGGATATCTTCATATTACACTGCTGCTCATATACAGTCATCCAGCATCCAGGAAGAGAACAGCACAGATCTCCCCCCACACAATGGATTCTTCCAGCTCAGAAACAAACTGCCAAATAGTGACCGACAACTTTTCCCTGACCCCCCTTATCTAATAGGGCCAGTGACCTATTACTGATATATTCCCTTACCACCCTTATGTAATAGAGCCAGTGATATATTAGAATGTTGCTCATAAAATATATTGATGAGCAAAACTTATAAAATTCTTTTCAAAACTCAATTCTAAATTGTTTAAAGACGTTTTTTAAAGCTAGAGTCGTTACATTTTTTTCCCGACTCCAACTCCGACTCCAGCCAAAACTAGCTCCGACTCCACGACTCCGACTCCACAGCCCTGGTCACACTAAATAAATTCTGCTATGGAGCTCCAACACAGATGTGAAGTAGTTTGTAAATGTAAGGATATATAGTTAGAGTCAGGGCTGTGGAGTCGGGGTCTGAGCTAGTTTTAGCTGGAGTTGGAAAAAATGTGCCGACTACGGCTTTAAAAAAATCTTTAAAAAATGTAAAATTGAGTTTTGATATGAATTTTATACGTTTTGCACATCAATATATTTTAGGAGCAACATTCTAATAGGACACTGTCCCTAAGGTCGGTTACTATTTGGCAGTTTGTTTCTGAGCTGGAAGAGTCCATTGTGTGGGGGGAGATCTGTGCTGTTCACTTCATGGATGCTGGATGACTGTATATGAGTAGCAGTGTAATATGAAGATATCCTGTGTAATATGGAGGAGGAGAAGCCATAGGTAGTGTAGCAGTAACCTCTGTCCTCAATGTGGTGTTTTTCTTCAGTGTTCTATGGCTGCAGCAGACTGTGTGTGTGTGTGCTATGGCTGCAGCAGGCTGTGTGTGTGCTGTGTGTGTACTCCGGCTTTCCAAAAAAAAACCCCCAAAAAACAGACACACATACATTTCATACTCTCCATCCATCCGGTGATGATCACCTCTTGAATTTCCTGTGGTCCCCGCCAGCCTTGGCCGGTGTCTTTGGATTTTCCTTGCAGTCAGGTTCCAGTGAAATGAATCGGAGAGAAAAGGCAACGGGTGCGCATGCTAACTGGCAGCCTTTTTATTGGCTGGAGCACATTACATGGCTTACAGCTTGTTGAACCGTGAGTGCACCAGTAGCCTTTTATCTATCATTAAGTTCTACAGGAAGACTCCAAAGAGGAAGATGATTAGGCCCAACCCCGCTCTGGCGACATTGACACAAATTGGCATCGGGGAGGGGCAAGCTAATTAACACACATTACAAAGTTATATAACTTGGTAATGTGTGTTAGTTATGGGGGGGGGGGTGGAAACGCTAGAGATGTCCTTTTTATAAATTCCCCCCATTGTTCTTGCATGTCTAATACCCATGTAATAAAGGATACAATATTGGTATGTGTACACCCTAGGAGGAATTTATTTTCCTCTTTTGTACTGTCCTTTTTGTATGTTTACAGTGAAGGTACCACTTTCCAGACTTTGCAGTCATCGGAGTTGTGGGAGGAGATGGCTTTAAAGAGGATGTACCACCAGGTACGTCCTCTTTAATCTGAACCGATGGATCGAATGGTGTGGTCACGGGGAAGCCGGTGTTGCGGTCCATTTTTCGGACAGCGGCCCGGTTCCCGTGCAAGCACTGGAGGTAGTCCGAGCCGCCCCAGTGGGAGGGAATTCCCTCCCCTCTATGAGGCGGTTCCTTTCATTCTAATGGAGCCGCGTCATACAGGGGAGGGAATTCCCTCCCACTGTGGGCGGCTCGGCCTTCTTCAGTGCTTGAGCACCGTTCGGTTCCGGCGCATAGAACGGCACCGTGCATGGGAACCGGCGCCGTGACGGGGAAGCTGGTGCTGTGGTTCGTTTTTCGGATCGTGGCACCAGCTTCCCCGTCACGGCGCTGTTCGATCCGTCAGTTCAAATTTAAGAGAATGTAACTGGTGGTACATCCTCTTTAAACTACTCTTTCCGGGCTCACCACCTGTGCACAACTAACCAGATTTGCATATAACTATTTAGTCGAAAATAACACAAACAGGGCGACCAACCTGAAAACAGACCGCGGCAGCTGATTCAGCCTGTAAAGTGGGGACTCCTTTTTATTTAGTGTGCATATGAAGAGGAGTAGTCTTATATGGTGAGTTTATCCCAAATTCTATAATTTAACTGGAGAAGTTGGAAAATATGGTAGTTATGTGCAACAAATAATTTAGGAAGTTGCATGGTGTCTGTACGTGAGCTACGTTTTCGTGTACGTTAAAAAAAGGATGCTTTTTTAACCTTTTTTTTTTTAATAATGGAAGTCAATGGAAAAATGGTGGCACACAAATGCAAAAACAGATAAAAAAAAAACAATTGCAAAAATGTAGTGTGAACCCAAACTAACTGTGTGATCTAAAAAAGAAGTTACTTTAAGGGAACCTGTCCCCCCCGCGCCGGGGTGACAGGCTCCCGACCCCCCGTTAGAGCCCCCTATACTCACCTGATCCTTCCGGGTCTTGCTTCTGGATCCGGTCGGGTCACGGAGATCTCAGCCGCTGCAGCCCGGCGCGTGCGCTGAGAGATGAGTCCAATGCTCATAGAGAATGACGGAGCGCTGGACTCTCCGTCATTCTCTATGAGTGTTGGACTCGTCTCTCAGCGCGCGCGCCGGGCTGCAGCGGCTGCGATCTCCGTGACCCGACCGGATCCAGAAGCAAGACCTGGCGGGATCAGGTGAGTATAGGGGGGGGGGGGTCGGGAGCCTGTCACCCCGGCACGGGGGGTGACAGGTTCCCTTTAGCATTTGTATGGAAATGTAAAGAAACAAAAATCTGCAAGTTTTTAAGCACTGAAGTAATTAGACACAAATTTGCTAAAAATGTGTGCAAACACTATCAGTAAATCTTTGCTAAATTCCCACCTATATGGGCGTTCTTCTGGGTGTATTGTCCCTCTAGTCGTTTAGCATATTTATAATTCTCCAGAGAACCTCTTTATTTGTTTCTATGAGCCAGATTGTGATGTCAGATCCAGCCTGTCCTTGCATTTCATGTGCAGCCATTAGTTTTTAAGCTTAACTACTGTACTATTTTGTATAATTAGAATGTCACCTGACGCCAGACTACAGGATACAAGAGATGGGCATCCAAATGTCAGCTTTAAGAAGTGACACCCAGAACCTCTAGCATTCAAACCCACTTTATTCTAAGCTAATATTAAAACTTAGAGCCCAGCCAACCTTATTTTCTCATGTTCTGACTCAGTCCGCTGGCCAGTGGTACATATCTCTTATGTGGCTACACTACATCTCATTACAGGCTGCTGAGTTCAAATAAAATCATGCACATTCCCCTACACCCTGATAGTACTACTCCCTACCTAATAGGTATTAATGCTGCAATAGTCTAGCTTTAAGAAGTGAGAATTTACACAGACAGATTTATCTGACAGATTTTTAAGCCAAAGCCAGGAATGGTTTTGAAAAGAGGAGAAATCTCAATCTTTCCTTTATGACCTGTAATAGGCTGTAAGCCCCTATTACACAGAGCAAAATAGAGGAGCAAACGAGCGCTGTCAGCGCTTTTCTGTTCCTCGTTGCCTGCTCGCTGCTGCCAGCCTGCCACTATTACATGCAGCGTCAGCGAGCGGGTAAGTGCAGGGGGGGGGGGGGGGGGGGGGGGGGGGGCGGGGAGCCCCGGGGGGTCCGCCCGGGGGGTCCGCCCGGGGGGTCCGCCCGGGTTATCGCTAGATCGTCCAGGCAGCCCATACCAGATATCAGCGGTCTGCTGCCGCCGCTCCTATTCCACGGAGGGATGGCAGCAGATCGCTGCTGCTACAGTCGTTTCATGTTGGCTGATTGTTGCCTTCTATTGCACGGGACAATTATCGTCCGTAATGGTGCGTTTACACAGAGATTTATCTGACAGATTTTTTTAAGCCAAAGCCAG
This sequence comes from Dendropsophus ebraccatus, assembly GCF_027789765.1. NCBI lineage: Eukaryota > Metazoa > Chordata > Amphibia > Anura > Hylidae > Dendropsophus > Dendropsophus ebraccatus. The sequence continues at coordinate 149,398,441 of NC_091455.1, read as the reverse complement.
GAACAGACTATGAACAGGGATCAGGTCATAAAGGAAAGACTGACATTTCTCCTCATTTTAAATCCACTACTGTCTTTGGTCTCCAAAATCTGTCTGATAAATCTCTGTGTAAACGCACCATAATGGCTCATAATTGTTCCTTGTAATAGGGCCTAAGGGCCCTTTTACACAGATTATCTGACAGATTATCTGCCAAAGATTTGAAGCCAAAACCAGGAACAGACTATAAAAAGAGATCAGGTCATAAAGGAAAGCCTGAGATTTCTCCTCTTTTCAAACCCAGTCCTACCTTTGGCAGATAATCTGTCAGATAATCTTTCTGTGTAAAAGGGCCTTTATGGGACTCTGATCAGCTGTAAGCAATGCTCCACACCTGACCCTTATGACATATCAAACATTTTGATCAGTGTTTACCAACTCTATATGCAATGTCTTCTGAGCTGCCATAAAAAGTATCAGTGGTCATTAACAGGTTAAATAATGTTGTCTGGGCGTAAAGAGAAAATAACTTTTTACAAAATGCAAAACCAAAGAAAAACTGCCTTCCTCAGAGCTGCTGCACTGACACTGATACCTTTTCATCACTACAACATCCTGGTGATGCATCATCCCCGCAGCTGCCTGCTGAGCCAAGCCTGAGATAGGACAGGGCTGTATCACCAGGAGATTATCACTGTGCTCCCTCGTTGAGCAGTTGCTAAGTACTACTATTCCCAGAAAGCATTACTTTTGTTCAGCTGTTTATCACAGCCTTCCCACAGCACTCCTCCCAGTCTCTCCAGCCCCCCCCCCCAAAAGCCTTTAGAAAGGCACTGCTGGAATTGGGTGTTGAAAGGCGTCGCTACGATTAAATAAAACTGTTTCCTTGGAATCGGATTAAAGTGACGTTTATGTAGCCGCGACTGTGATGCGGTTTCAATGCGGTAGTTTACTTTGGTTGTTGTGCCATCTGCACTCCAGTGGTTCCTGTGGTCCGGCAGGGAACCTACCCTTCTCTATTAATTGCTCCTACATGTTGTATCGATGATCCTGTGCCGTGCTGCGGTCAGGTTATGCTATACGTAGAGTTGTTCCTATCTCACTTGCACAACTCTACCAGGTGAGTGTACGGGGACTAAACATCCTTTCTCTACATACTTCTTGAACCCTACAATATTGCACTTGGAAACGTCCTTCTTTCCTCTCTTCTTTTTCTGATAGTGACATGAGAGGTATCTTTTAGGCCGGGTTCACACATACTGTAACTGCAGCAGTTTTTACGCTGCGAGTTAACAGCAAAATCTGCTGCAGATACCTGCCCATTCACTTCAGTGGGATGACATACTCGCAGAGGGATTGTAATGCCGCTGCGAGTATGTCAAAGTAAGCACCCTTAAAGGGGTAGTGCGACGCTAAGAAATTATTCACAAAATAACACACATTACAAAGTTATACAACTTTGTAATGTATGTTATGTATGTGAATGACCCCCGCCCTGTACCCGTAAGTGTAGTGCAGTATACATACCTGATCCGTGTCAACCGACTTCGTCTGTAATCTTGTCAAAGACGTCATCTCCGGGAGGCTGGCCGACCCGCTCCTGCCGTCCCTCATGCTGGCCCCCCTCTGCCGCGTCATAACTGCTCAGCCGCGATTGGCTGAGCACAGTTATGCTCAGCCAATCGCGGCTGAGCAGCTGATGACGCGGCCGCGTACTTTACCTGGTACTTTACCTGGTCCCCGCTCTGGCTTGCTTCAGGGGCTCCAGGCGCTCAGCCAATCAGTGCGCTGCCCCGTCATCCCATTGAAGTGAATGGGCAGGTATACACAGCGTATTTTTCTGCGAACCCAACTTTAAAGGTAATCTGTCAGCTGCAGTTCACATTCAAAACTGCTGACACTGTTAGGTTGTCAGGTTAATGAGACAAATGGTACATTTTATATATTCAGCTATACTTCCAAATTGTAGAAAAGAGCTTTTTTTTTGCTAAGTGTCAGAGGCTTTTCCAAGCTCCTGAAGTGCCAAGGGCTGTCAAGCCGCCTTGCTCCTTTTCCCATCCAAGACCTTCCTTGGGTTTAAGCTTTCAGCGGGTTATCAATCAAGCAAGGGTGAAGCTGGGAGGGGAAGCGAGCAGGCACTACAGCCATTGAGAAAATCTCTCTGACACTTTGCACCAGATAACTTTTCTGTTATGAAAGTACAGACATGTATATGAAATCTAATATTGTTAGACATTTGCAATGTGAATTGCAGCTGACAGGTTCACTTTAAACACAATTTTCTGGTACCAGCATACCCCTTTAAAATCAAAATTCATAATCTTGAAAGTATGAGAAATTGATAAATGTATTAAGCTATAAAATGGTATACCTTCTCATTATACAAAGGATACAATTTATTTGCCACAACCAGAAATGTTGGTGGTTTGTTATCTGTGTTTCCAGTGCTTGGGATGTAGACAGTAACCTCTCCAGATTTCATAAAGTTTGGTGTTTGGAGGACTTGAGATTTATTAGAAAAATAAACTTTGGTTTTCGTTAGATTTTTCCTTTTAGGCTAGGTTCACACACAGTAGAGTAGAAGAAAAATATGTCCATAGATTCATATCATTTATTGTAAAATAAAAAGTATGGTAGTTTTTCATATCCAATAATCAAAAATGATTTAAATTAGCTAATTATTTTTAAAATTATATAGACGTGTTTTATACTGCCTTTTGTGTGTGAACCAAGACTTAAAGTTGAAGGGAGGAGCATCACGTTAATGGTGTCCTTCAGATGGCTCTAGCTGGGAGTCCACCTGTCTGTTGACAGATGCACAGTAACAATCAGAAGCTTGTCAACCCCAATATAGTACTGCAACACAATGACATCTATAGAAATGGTTCAGGAACAGTATTAAATTACAGTAAAAGACTGTGTTCTGTCAAATATAGTTATTTTCTAGGTAATTTCACCTAGACCTTTCACCTTGTTCAGTGCTAATACAGTGCTATTGGAGACTAATGCAAGTATGTTTGTTTGGGCATATATGAATAAAGTTTAGGTATCGAGTAAATATTAATGTTGTACTGTTTAACCTGTAAAGGACTGATCCTATATTGGTTTATTTGATTGATTTTTGTGTCTGTTATTCAGAGAGCAGTGTATGTGTAGTTTTATTAGGTTTGTTTTTCTAAGAAAGGTGTACTTTTAGGGTACATTCACTTGTACCATATCGCAGCGGATTTTACCTGACCAGAATAATCAATAGCCCCCCCCCCCCCCCCCCCCCCCCCCCCCCCCCCCCGGTGCCCTCCCACATGTGTCTTTGAGTATTTATTAATACACTGGTGCATATAAAACAATACACATCCTATGCTTACCTCTCCACACTCCCTCTGTGTTCTTCTCTGGTGTCACCAGTGTCCCCTGCTAAGTACAGAGCCTCTACTTCCAAGACAATTCATCTCGGAAATCACAGCCCGCTCAGTCGAGATGTGTTATGGTGCGTTTACACAGACAGATTTATCTGACAGATCTTTGAAGCCAAAACCAGGAACAGACTATAAACAGAGATCAGCTCATAAAGGAAAGACTGAGATTTTTCCTATTTTCAAATCCATTCCTGGCTTTGGCTTCCAAAATCTGCCAGATAAATCTCTGTGTAAACGCACCATTAGGGTCCATTTACACAGAAATATTATCTAACAGATTATCTGCCAAAGATTTGAAGCCAAAGCCAGAAACAGACTATAAACAGAGATCAAGTCATAAAGGAAAGCCTGATATTTAAGAACAAGTTAAAAGATCAAAATGAACGATTTCTCGCTCGTCGTTCGATCGTTCGCTGCGTTTACACGTACGATTATCGTTCGAATTCGATCGTTATCGTGCAAATTTGCACGATAATCGTTCCGTGTAAACCCAGCATAAGTCTTGAAAGTGGAGGCTCTGCTGTTAGCAGGGGACACTGGCAACACCAAATGAGGACACAGCGAGAGCGAGAAGAGGTAAGTATAGGATGTGTATTTTATATGCACCAGCAGCAGTATACTAAAAAAAAATGCCGTCTGATACCATTATACTTAATATGTATAGTTTTTATGTTATACTACTATTTAACAATAATTGCATGTTTCATGGGGGAAAAGTTGGAGGGAGGTGTCCCCACATAAAACTGTGCAAGTCAGTGTTGTCTAGATGTCTATAAGGAAGAATATTGCTTTATATAATTGGTAATACAAGTATTCAGGCAGAAATTGTCGGGATGCTGACTGGTCCTCTTAAAATGATGCTTCACCAAAGGGGCACATTATGAGATATTTTGGGGTTTTCTCAGTGCATGTCCGGTGTCTTCTTTCGCTAGCCTCTGTCTATATTCGTCCGCCTTTTTTTTACCTCCTGCATAACTTTGTCTGTGTTAATTATAGTTGTGGTTTTCTATTCTTTCTGCAATTGACAGAACAAATTAGAAACCCCAAATCTATTCTGTACATTTATATAGATGGGTAGTTTTTTTTTTCTTTTACTTTTACTTTCTTTTACTTTTTTAAAGCAGTTTGTGGTGGTGGTGGGTTATTTATTTATTTTTTTCTTTCAACTTGTCCTAGAGAGACATGTCAAAAGTTTTGAATGGTCGGGTTTAGAGTGTTCAGGAATGCACTGCAGCATAGCAGTTTCCCCGCTGGTTCTTCTTATTGGTCATGGTCTAAACACTCAGACCCAGACTGATCAAAAATGTTGACATCTCTTTGTGACATGTCAAAAGCTTTTTCTATTGATAGGTATGTTTTAAGGGGGGTTCCCAGAAATATATCTCTTAGATTTTCTTTCTTAAAGTGTCTCTGTCGTTATAATTTTCAAAATCTAAATCAACCGTAGATGTTATATAAAGCAAGTCTGCAATTCACTTTTTTTTTTAGTTATCATGCTGTAAAATGAATCTATAGTCCAGTCTCCTGGAGGCAGCTTTTAAGTCTTGTGCTGATTTGAACTAAAGATATGCTTGCAATTTACATTCATTTTATCACATCTACTGGGGGTTTAGAAAGTTATATCTACAGAGACAGTTTAAGCTCTTATTCTTAAAGTATAGGTCATATTTGCTATTCCCAGTGGCTGCTTACCTCCCCTTACTGGGACGGTCTTCTGACGCTTGTAAATGCCACTTCATATGGAAATATGCAAACTAACTAGTTAGGAGCACTAGGGGTGCTCCTATGCTTTAATAGGCGTGACTATCTGAGCTGGTGGGTACTCTGAATGCTGCTCTGGAGGGCCAAGGAAGGCCCCCAGTGCTCCTCACTAGGTAAAGAGGATATGGACTTAGCAGGGCTCTTGCCATGTTGTGGAACGCCTCCTGGGCACATAAGCCTCATTTGCATAAAACTAAAGGTTTATATGTTTATATCTCGCTGTTGGAGAGGACTATTGAAATTAAAAAGGTATGCCTGAAATCACAATGACTAACCTTATCTAGCTTTGAACTTCTTTACACCCCTGTTATCATCTCAGAAATTAAAGGGAAAAATTCACTTCTCCCATATCCACAGGAGATGGCGACTTCTGTATCTCCGCCAATCTCCGTATCGCCCCGGCCAGCTCTGTTATGAATACAGCCATGAGTATAGCGCAAGACCCACGGCTCTATTCATTCCTATAGAGCAAAGGATAGAGCCATGGGTCACACGCCGTCCCCGCATCTCTTTTCATAATACAGAAGCGGGGGCCAATACGAAGATGTGAATCGTGAATTTTTTCCTGGAATACCTCTTTAAAGGAAAACTCCGGCCCTGATAAAAAAAAAACAATTTTAAACATAGTTTTCCCACTTAATATCCATCCTGAGTCTCTGTTTGAATTTTCCGCTGCTTGTAGGTCCTTGAAGCTTCAGTTGGTGTCTTCATCGTTCTTCACTTCCTGGCTTGGGCTTTCCCATGATGCACTTTGTCTCCTGTGATGTCTAACTGACTCTGTAGAACTTTTAGATGGCTTACATCTTGTTCAGCCAATCAGAGCTGAGCAACCTGAGTCATCTGACAAAGGGTGGCTGGCCTAACAGGGCTTAGACCCGCCTCCCTCTTGATGATGTCATTGTCACAAAATGGCTTCCACAGAGCAGTCTGGGTGGGGGGTTGAGAGGGAAAAAGTTAGGGAATGGAGGACAGATAGGTGATCGAAGAATATTACAAGTAATATTCTAACTTGGGAAGAAGCTTTTCACTGGAGTACCCCTTTAAGGCTCTGCAGATAGCGGGGGACACAGTCAACACTGAGGGAGCGCAGACAAGTAACAATAACATGTTTGTCGTTTTATATGCACCGGTAGCTTTATTAAAAAAAAAAGCCAGACCTCCGGACAACCTCTTTAAGGGGTTGCTTTAATCTTGCTATCCACAAGCATACTGACTACTATGATGATGCTTTTACAGTGAGAAAGTAATTTGGCATGGAATGGAAATCGTGCATGTACAGACCTATACATCCTATGTTATTGGAGGTACATGATTCACATGGGTTACATAGATTCACTTTAAAGGACATTATGGCTTCAGCAAAGTTTAAGAAATCCTTAATATGTTTTCATCTTTGTGTTGTATAGTACTCCCCTGCATATTTTACCTGCACAAATCTGCTAATAATGTACACAACAAATGCGTCTCTTGAACCTACACTGATATAGAATAATATAACAACAGTATAACATTTTATCTTTGTTCTTTTGCTGAATCATACCATTGGTCCAAAGGGGTTAAGTTTATTCTTTAGGGGAGCCTCATAATGACATATGGAGACTTAGGGCTAATGTACACGTCCTCAGAATTCCGTATAGGCATGAGCGGTGCTCTGCAGACAGGACCTCGGAGCTCTCGGCATCATGAATAATTTTGATATTGGGAGCTCCTATAGCATTTGAAAGTTCGCACTAGTGTACCTTGTCGGAGTGCCCTACATCATAATTAACCCCTTCCCTCCTGAGCTACTTTTCATTTTTGCACTTTCTTGTTTCTTCGTATTTAAAAGGCCATAACGCTTCTACAGGTTAACATTTGCCCTTATTTTTTGCGTCACTAATTGTACTTACCGACAGAGTTAGGGTCCTATTCCACGGGCCGAGGAGGGCCCGATCAACGATGTAAACGAGCGGCGATCAACTAGATCGCCACTCGTTTACTGGGCCTATTCCACGGCCCGATGATCGTTGAGCGAGGGCTGCAAGGACATCATTACCGATGTCCTTGCAGCATCATACATTACCTGTCCAGGCTTCTTCTCCGCGCTGTCTTCATCCCCGGGCCCCGCGTGCTCTATCTTCAGAATGGGCGGTCAGCTTACCGCGGTGGTCCCGGCCTATGATTGGCTTAGCGCTCCGTCAGCTGACCGGCCATTCTAAAGATAGAGCGTGCGGGAACCGGGGATGAAGACAGCGCGGAGAATAAGCCTGGACAGGCTTCATTGTGTGTGTGTGTGTGTGTGTGTGTGTGTTTGGGGGGGGGGGGGGTGTTTACGCTGTTTGCCCTATGGTAAAACTGACATGTTATCTATGTTCCTCAAGTTAGTAAGATTAGACTACTTGCATAACAAAATTAAAACCTTAAAAAAAAAAAAAGTGTTTAAAATTGCTCTATTACCATCCTTATAACGCTTTTATTTTTTGGTACCTTCATTCCGTATATGCAACTCTCTGATCACTTTTTATTACAATTTTTCTAAATTTGACCTGACTAAAAACTTTGGTGGAATTTTGCGCTGACGTCGTTCACTGTGGGAGATCTGGAATATGATAATTTAATAGCTTGGACAATTCTTCACGCGGCGATACCAAAAATGTTTTTTATTTATAAAATGGTGAAAAGGGTGATTTAATCTTTTATATGATGGGTTTTTTTTTTATTAATGAAAACTGTGTGTGTGTGCGTTGCTTTGCATATCTTTTCTTCCCTGAAACATTGAAGTAAGATACTGTAGAAACTTTTATGTAGCAGCGTTTGGAATTCTAAGCCTATTTTATGTGTAATTTCTTGCTTTGTTTCTTGCAGACTGGCAGCTGTAAATTTGGCACCAATAATTGGAAAATTTAAATAGGATTAAAAATGGGGACTCCTGGATCTGGAAGGAAGCGTACCCAAATTAAAGACAGATTTTCTGCAGAGGATGAAGCCCTGAGTCACATAGCAAGAGAGGTGGGATTTACTTTATGGTGATGCAGCAAAAATAGCATCTAAGTGATCAATGTGCTTTAAATGAGCTCTGGGCCTGATGTTTCAGTTTGTTGCTTTGGAAAGCGTACAAGTGCCTGACAGGACGGAAATGGAAATCATCTGAATGACAGGCGTGTTGGTTAGTGCCGGTAGTTTATGACTACATATGACTTGTTTTGTGTGCTTCTGACTGTACTAACAGTGGTTTGTGGTTGTTCACATGGAGAATGACAAGACTTCATCCAGCAGGATCATATTGTGTGCATGTAGTCACATTCACTAGTTGAAACCTTTTCTGGAAGTGTCAAGCTCATGCTGCTTTGTTATTCTTTCCCTTTTGTTTTATATCCTTTCATTTTGATGAACTGATTTAAAGACACTGGCTGCGTTTACATGTACCACATTCGTAGTGGCTTTCACACTGTGAGTCCCACAGCGAAATCTACTGCGATGTGCTGTACAGTCATGCCCTATGTCTCTGCATTGAAAATTTGCTGCGAGAATGTAGCTACATCCTACTGATCTGCCAGACCTTTAAACAAGATAATACATTTCCTCTCACTGACATCCCGCTCAGCCAGTTAGTGCACTTTTCTGCTGCAACACACTGATTGGCTGAGCAGCACAGCATGAAATCTGCTGCAAATGCGCTTCGTGTGAACACAGTCTGAGAGATTTAAGCTCAAGTTTTGACCAGTTAGTACAAAAAGAAAAAAGCCTGAGAAAAACTCATGTACATCCACAAGTGATAAACATTTTTTATGATAAACAAGTTTTATGAAAACAAAGAAAAAAGACTGTATACTGAATAAAATACAAAATCATGAAGGGGGATCATGTACATACAAATGTGAAAAAAAAAAATTCTAAAAGAAAGCAATCTGAAGTAACTGTAATCTTGAACACAACATGCATGTATTATATAAGACAAAACCAACCAAGAGTTGAGGATGTCGACATAAGGGAGGAAGCGGCCCCGACACAAAACCCTACCTATATATTTTTTTTCCATGGTCTTGTGGGGTTTGTCACATAACTTTATTCTATGCTACATGAATTACAAGAACTACAGTATATAACTTTTTTGTATACTACATAAATTATATGTGATCATGATTTGCTTCAGTATGACATATTGCGTCTGTTGATGTTTGGATAAACAAACTATATTAAATTGCGAAATAATTCAGGTTTTGGATTTTGGAATGTGTTCACACTTGATGTGCTCTGTTGGAATCCATGGAGGGGGGTGTAACTCCTGGGTTCTGACGTGCTTGGCAGTGGTATTAAGCTGAGCTGTTCTTATCACGTGACTGGATGACTTTGCGCTCCACAATGCGCTCCTTTGTGAACTTGGGTCACGTGTTTAAGTGTATCATGTGACTAGACATTTCTATTATTGGTCCGGTTTCTGAATGTTCACGTGACTTTCGACGTACGCATCATGTTACTTTGATATACTTCCGCTTCTTGGGCCATACTGGACGCCGCAACCAGCTCCTCCTTTGAGTATCGCCATTTCTTGTATGATTGGCATTAGCTTAATATTATGGACTATGTAAGGTGATGCTAGGTAACCTATGACATAGACCCCTGAGGAAATCAGCATGTAGCTGCCGAAACATGTGGTGAAGGGTTTTTTGTGTCTGGGCCGTTTCCTCCCTTATTCCAACATCCTTAGCTCTTGGTTGGTATTGTCTTGTATAATACATGCATAGTGTGTACAAGATTACTGTTATTTCAGATTGCATTGATTTATATTTTCACATTTGTTTGTACACATGCTCAAATAATATCTTTATGTATGTATATTTTGTATCATATAGAGGAGGGAACCATAGGTATTTGTTTAGCTATGGAATGGTAGGGAGGGTTCATTCACCATGATCTCCCTTCATGAGTTTGCATTTTATGCTGTGTATAGTTTTTTTTTTCTTTTAGTTCCAATAGCTTTAAAAAAAACTAAAATTTTTATCATTTGTGGATGTACAGTTGTTCTTAGGCTTTTTTCTTTCTGTACTCTTTAGTTGCTTTCCAATATTTTACCAGTTTTTCTTTTGGTTACATAAGTTTGGACAAGTCAGTGCTCTGTAGATATGCAGTTGGTCATTTTTTACTCTAAACTGAGCGCTGAATCAGTAAGCACTGTGCTGGCATATCTGGGCTCTGCTGCATTACACAGTGTGTAAACTGACTATAGGAAACAATCACAGCTCCGATGGAACACTGCATAAAATCTGCAGCGTCAAATGTACTGGAGGTCCTGTACATCTAAATGGACCCTAAGGGTGCCTTCACACTTATTTTTCCGCAGCAGATTTCCTGTTTTGCAGTGAAATCTGTTGCGAGTACCATTAAAGTCTATGGCACTCTATTCTTACAGCGGAATTTTTAGTCTACTGCAATTATTATTGACAAAGCCATGTAAAACCAAACATTGTAGAAAACAATAACGCAGTCATGTGCACCTGTCTGTACTCCCAATGATGCCTTTCGGCTCTGGTCCCCCGCTCATTGACGGCCTGCTGAACCAATCACTGTGCTGTCTTGCCGCAGCCAGTGAGCAGTTGACCAGGGTTAGTTCTAGGGAGCGTAGACACTTAAGTATGGCTGCTTTCTTGTTTTTTACTATAGCAGCAGCACCGCATCTTTGGTTTTCAAGGGCTATGTCACTACATTGTCTCAGCAGAATAAAAGTCCATGGTATATAGTATCGAAGCACATGAGGTCTAAGAAGCACCTTAAGTGTTCATGTAGTTTGGCTGGTTCCTTAAAGGGTTTGTTTTAGGGAGCAGCAGAAAAGGTGATACTTGTTTTGCTCCCTGTTGTTCCACATCCAACTCTGGCTGTCTTGGAAGGATGTCACAAGCATCACCCCCTCTCCTTCCTATATGGCCAGATGAAGGAAGTAAAGGCCAGGAGGCAAAACAAGTTAGACCTTTTCTGCTCTTCAGACAACACTTCGGTGCCTAAATTACACAGTAAATGGGTCCAGAAGCCAATTCATTCACTGTATAGTGGTGACCTGTAACAAGAGCTAAGCTGCAGTTATGTGTTGTCACCAATACACAATGAATGGAGCCAAACAGCCGATCAGCGGGGGTGCCAGGTGTTGGAACCTTGCTGATTAGTGACTGATGAGTTTTCATATGGGTCCATTTACACAGAAAGATTATCTAACAGATTATCTGCCAAAGATGTGAAGCCAAAGCCAGGAATGGATTTGAAAAGAGCAGGAATCTCAGGCTTTCCTTTATGACCAGATCTCTATTTATAGTCTGTTTCTGGCTTTGGCTTCAAATCTTCGGCAGATAATCTGTCAGATAATCTTTCTGTGTAAATGGATCCTATGGATCGCTTATCAGTTTATTTAGTCTAAAAAACCCTTTTAGGGCTAATGCACATGTCCGCATGTCTGTGTACGGACAGTTACCCTTCTAAAGAACTAAAGCACATGCACAAAATGGTAGCACATAAAAAATTCTTTTATTACAACACTATCATAAATACAAAATAATACAATTATGCAGGAGTATTACAATAAGGGAGACAAACCCCAAATACTACTCTACATTAAAAAACACTTAAAACGTCACCATGAGTCCCACAGGCGTCCCTGTATAACATGACATAGCCACAAAATGGTGTACACATGAAATAAAAAAGTAAGGAGAGATCACCATATACAATCCATTAGAATGTAGGCTAGGCGGCGGAACTCGTGGGGTGACTCCTTTCCCATCTGACCTTTTTTCTACATTCTAATGGATTGTATATGGTGATTTCTCCTTACTTTTTTTTTCATGTGTACACCATTTTGTGGCTATGTCATGTTATACAGGGACTCTGCCTAGGCAGATCTGTTAGACTTTAAGGCTGGGTTCACACTACGTATATTTCAGGCTGTATTTGGTCCTCAAGTCAGGTCCTCATAGCAACCAAAACCAGGAGTGGATTGAAAACACAGAAAGGCTCTGTTCACATAATGTTGAAATTGAGTGGATGGCCGTCATATAACGGTAAATAACTGCCATTATTTCAATATAACAGCCGTTGTTTTAAAATAACAGCAAAAATTTGCCATTAAATGACAGCCATCCACTCAATTACAACATTATGTGAATAGATCCTTTCTGTGTTTTCAATCCACTCCTGGTTTTGGTTGCTATACAGCCTCACAAATACAGCCTCAAATATACTGTGTGTGAACCCAGCCTAAAATTGTACATACAGTCCAGGGTCAGGCTGGTGGTTTAGTCCTAGCTGGAACGCCAGTGGGACTCATAGTGACATTTTAAGTGTTTTTAATGTAGAGTAAGATTTGGGGTTTGTCTCCCTTATTGTAATACCCCTGCATAATTGTATTATTTTGTATTTATGATAGTGTTGTAATAAAAGAATTGTTGATGTGCTACCATTTTGTGCATGTGCTTTAGTTCTTTAGGAGGGTATGTGTTATTTATATGAATTGGTTTAGCACTCTTTTTTTGATTCATAACTGTGCCCACTAGCTTTGTACATAAATTATTGTGTACGGACAGTGTCCTGCAAAGTGGACATTGGAGCTCCCAGCATCACAATTATCATGTAGGGAGCTCCAACACTGTTTGAATGTTCACGCTAGTGTTCAGCTATAGACGTGTGCATTACTAACGGTATGTTTGCACGCTTTTGAGTTTTGTCACATTAAAGGGGTTATCCAGCGCTACAAAAACATGGCCACTTTACCCCTACTGTTGTCTCCAGTTTGGGGTTTTGAAACTCCGTTCCACTGAAGTAAATGGAGCTTAATTGCAAACCGCACCTGAACTGGAGACAACAGTAGGGGGAAAAGTGGCCATGTTTTTGTAGCGCTGGATAACCCCTTTAAGGCAATGAAGGACAGCTAGCAAGCAATTTAAAGTGATGAAATGATGCTGTACTGCAGTGAAATGATTATTACTGCAATTAAATGATGCATTAGTCCACTAATAATGCATGTGTGAACATAGCCTAGAAGTTACATTAGAGGTGTTAAACCACTGCCCTAGGTGTGTTGCTGTGGTTTATTTTCTCTCCGCTTTATATGTCTGTACCCAGTGGAATACACCATTCATTTCTTGACTACAGTATATTAGCTGTGTGACAGCAGAAATGCCGTGTACATTCCTTCCCCTCCTCCATTCTCCAGTCTTCTCGCCTTGTGAAGTACTTTCAGTTTGGGGATTTTACTGGAATGGATGTGTTTCCCAGTTCTGGGGACATTTCCTATTCTTTCTTTATAAACTACAAAAACCTTCCCAGCAGTTGCAGCAAAAATGTCAGTGCAAGAATAGGCCTATTTATAGATGCTGGCAGCAGCCTGACACATCCCATCCAAACTCTGGGGCTAGTCTTCTGTACCTGCACATTCTACAGGGCTTAGGGTCATGTCACGTGGGTACATTCTGCTATGCTTTTTCTGTCTCAGGTTTAGATGTGGTAAATCCGCAGCAGACTATATAACAGCATTGTGAATAAGATTTTTGGAAATACTTTTCACATGCAGCAGATAGAATTTGGTCAGAACCTGTCATGTTCCGGGGCCTAATACTCCAGCCCAAGGACTGCTTGTGAGTAGAACATCGTTGCTACTGTTTAACCAGTCTGTAACCTGTGCTTTCAGTGACTGGTATCACCTCCCACCATTTCCCTATAACACCATTTCCCGTATTTTTATATATAAAGAAAACGGTTGTGTGCAGCACAGCCTTACCAGAAGGCAAGTAATGTTGGTTTGTTCATAGGTCTGGCACCATGCCTCGGTTCAGCCTAGGGGTTACCAGATGGGCCACCAGATGTAACAGATCCATCCCGTTTCATCTAGTATTTCTGCCTGTTTCGGCTTTGGATTAACAGACAAATGTGAACACTGCCTTATATGTTTCAGTAACTCAGAACAGTAAGGCTAGGTTCACATCAGCGTTTGAACATCCGGCACCATTCCGTCTACCTTTTCCGCTTTGAAGTTAGCAAAACGGAAACTGGCGGATCCGTTATCCCCATAGGTTTTAATGATATATTATTGTGCTCCGTTTGACCAAATAGTGCTCCGTTTGCATCCAATCCGTTAAAGTTCCGTTTTTCTGAACGGACAAAAAAATTGTTTGCAGTATTTTTCTTTCAGTTTCAAAATATGGATCACGAACGGAAAGTGCACTTCCGTTTTTTTTTACACTGTAGTAATTAAGGACAGATCTAAACGGAAGGTATTTCCGTTCACATCCGTTTGCAAGTTAACAGTTTTTATCATTTTTTTTTCACTGAGCATGCGCAGAAGAAGCAAGAAACCATGAAAAATAAACTGATGCAAGCGGATGAACATGAACATTTTGCAATCAGTCTGCTCATTAGTTTATGCTCATCTAAAAATTAATATGGACGGATCCGTTAGAAAAAAAGAAAATGCTAGTGTGGCCGAGCCCTAAGTCAGTAGGTTAGATATTACTCTCATTGCTGATAAAATGGACAAATAGGTACATATGTCATGGTGGCTTAGCAGACGGCTTTGCTATCAGCAGCTAGCTCCCTTTCTAAATTTTGAAACTCGAAAGTTGTTGTCCTATATATAGCATTCAATGCTTAGTGATCAGCTGTTGTGCTCTGTATGAAGATCCCACAGTCCACGTGTGGTCCTCAGATGTTGGGACATGATGTAATAAAGCGTAACTGTAATTTTTATTTAATTTTTTTGCAGAAATCAGTAGTATAAGCGATTTTAAGAAACTCTAAAATAGGTTTTATTAAGCAAAAAAGCCTCTTTCTGCACTCAAAGGGCCCTATTACACGGGACGATTATCATGCGTAAAATCGTTAAATCGTTCAAATTTAACTGATCGTTCTGTGTAATTGCAGGCAACGATCGAAAAATCGTTTGTCGATTTAGATCTGAACCTAAAATTATTGATCGTTTGCTAATCGTTCGCTGTAATTCCACATTCGTTCGCTCAAGTTCCGCATATTTTCACTAATCGGTCAGTGTAATTGCACATTGTTTTGCTGGGATCAGAAGGAATAAATGATCTTAGTAACAATCACAATAACGATCGTAGTAACAATCTTAACTATCGACCATCGTTCAGTGTAATATGGTGAACGATTTCAGGTTAACGATAAACAATCTCGTTTGTCGTTAATCGTTAAAGATCGCTCCGTGTAATAGGACCCAAAAAGCAATTTCCAAGCCTCCCCCCTCACTTCTTATCTGTTCATTATCAGGCAAACCCGTTTCCATTACAAAGAAGCCAGTGAAGACGGGTTCTGCTCTCTCCATTATATCCTATGAAGGGGGGAGGGGCCGAGGGAGATGAGTGCACAGGAAGAGGAGACATGAAGTTCAGCTGTTTGTAGACTGTCTGGGCACCTAAAACGCTGGATTCCGAGGTCAGAAAGGTCAGTGCTTATCTAGGAACTTGCTGAGAGAAGATGGCAGGGTGATGTGCTGTGCAGGGCTCTTCCGTGCTCACTCACTCCTCTAAGCCCCTTCCCTCTCCATAGACACATTATGGACAGAGAAATCCTGCTTCTTCTGAAGTGAGGGGGGAGCAAGAAAAACACCTTTTTAGTACAGAAGGAAACTCTTTTGGTAAATAAAACCTATTACAGAATTTCTTAAAATCGCTTTGACTATATATTTATTCTTTTCACAAAAATGACAGTTACACTTTAAGGAGACTGTTTATTGATGGAAAGGACCTGGCACATCATGGACATGGATCCTCAGTTTTTGCACGCTTTGTAGTTGGAGGGTTGTAGGTGCCCTGTTAACTGCATGCTTTGTGGAAGATCAGAATATGTAGCTCTGTGAGGACTTAGTGTGTGAAAGTGGCAAAATGGCACTAATTCCATATATTCACCATACAGATCACCATACCGTCACTCTGTTACTAACCATTTCCAGTCAACATACGACCAATATTTCCTATAATACCAGTACATTAAAAACAAATATTATCACTACATCATGGTCACCACTATTACGATCACATAGGGACTGATACCACCATACCATTACTAGAATCCTGTAAACCAAGGCTAATAGTACTAACAACACCATATAGTAGTTAAGACCCTCTGTGAATCCATATAATAGTTAATCATCACTGTGCCTCATACAGTAATTAGGCCCCATCTGTGCATCCATTTAAGAGTTTGGTCCCCTGTGCATCCATATAGTAGTTAGGTCCCTTCTCTGCATCCATATAGTAGTTAGGTCCCCCCTGTGCATCCATATAGTACTTAGGTCCCCTCTGTGCATCCATATAGTAGTTAGGTCACCCCTGTGCATCCATATAGTAGGTCACCCCTGTGCATCCACATAGTAGTTACGTCCCCCCTGTGCATCCATATAGTAAATAGGTCCCCCCTGTGCATCCATATGAGTTAGGTCCCCCCTGTGCATCCATATGAGTTAGGTCCCCCCCCCTGTGCATCCATATAGTAGTTAGGTCCCCCCTGTGCATCCATATAGTAGTTAGGTCCCCCCTGTGCATCCATATAGTAGTTAGGTCCCCCCTGTGCATCCATATAGTAGTTAGGTCCCCCCTGTGCATCCATATAGTAGTTAGGTCCCCCCTGTGCATCCATATAGTAGTTAGGTCCCCCCTGTGCATCCATATAGTAGTTAGGTCCCCCCTGTGCATTCATATAGTAGTTAGGTCCCCCCTGTGCATCCACATAGTAGTTAGGTCCCCTCTGGGCATCCACATAGTAGTTAAGTAATTTTTTTTTTCTGGAAATTAGTGCTGCTCCCCCAGTTGGTAGTATCCTCCTCTAGGTATTCCCCCTCCCTGGATTTCAGCCCATAATCCCCCTTGTAGTATGTAGGTTACAGTCACTGAAATTGTAAACATGTGCACTGTTAATAATTGATGAAAACAATCCAAAGGCTGGTTGTATATGTAAGGCATAGCACCTGGACTTCATGAAATATGCACATGCAATGGCAAAGTCCATGACTTTAGCCTAGTTCTTGAACGTTAGTTACTGTTTTAGGGCTATGGCTGTTCAGAAGTGCTAAAAATCCTGATATCCTAGTTTGTGGAGGAAATGTATCTTGGTCTTGCTTCATGGACTTTTTATTAGTAAGAACTGCTACTATGCAAACTATGACAAACATGTTAGAAATGTGACTGCCACAGAATAGGAGAGGAGCCTTTCACTGTAGTGCTCAGCTCAGTGCTGCTCTCCAATAAATTACACCTCACACTGTTAACCCTTGCAGGATGCAGACATTTTTGGCTAGAGGCTAAACTGGGTGAGGAGCAGAGATGCTATTGTCTTTGCTATTTACTAAAGTCACCTTTCACTGTAAGGGTATGATTTGAATCTGCAGCAGATCCGCAGCAGATTTGATGGCCTAGAATTGCAGCTTCAAATCTGCGCCATCAAATCTGCGCCAGATCCTGTACATGTGAACGCACACTTACATAGTTTGATTAATCTCTGTCTTGATTTAAACATTAGGTCATTTCATGATGACACCTTCCCTCCCCCCATCCACTCTTGGTGCGTTTACACGTAACGATTATCGTGCGAATTTGCGCAATAACAATCAAATTCGAACGATAATCGTACGTGTAAACGCAGCGAACGATCTAACGACGAACGAGACATCGTTCGTTTTGATCTTTCAACATGTCATCAAATCGTCGTTCGCAAAAAATTCGCCGATCGTTCCGTGTAAACAGACGTCACGCGATAGTCCGGCAGCCCGGCCCCCCGCTCATCCGCAGCCCCCTGCGCCGGCTCGATCACCACCCCTGCTGCTCTCATCGCCGCCGCTCCGGTCGTCCACCGCCGCTCCGATCGCCCCCGCCGGTCCACAGTCATACGTTACCTGCTCCGCACAGCAGGTCTTCAGACATCCCCGGCTCCGCTCTTAAGTGCACTGATTGGCTGAAGAGGGGAGCCGGGAATTTCAAACGGCTCCTCTTCAGCCAATCAGTGCTCCTCTTCAGCACTGATTGGCTGAAGAGGAGCCGTTTGAAATTCCCGGCTCCCCTCTTCAGCCAATCAGTGCTGCCTTGCACTGGGCAACCTGGCGACCGGAGCGGCGGCGGCGGCGATCGAGCCGGCGCAGGGGGCTGCGGATGAGCTGGGGGCCGGACGGCGTAAAACAATCGCAAAACGATTTTTCCATACGATATATCGTACCGTCTAAACGCTGATCATTTAAACACTGTCGTTTCTCCGACATCGTTAATCGTATGATCGGGCCAATTATCGTTTCGTGTACACTCACCATTACCCTGAGAGAGCTGAAGACTTTTTAGAATGTTGCTTTATTTTACAGGAAACAAAGTAACATTCAGTGCACAGCTGTTCATATCCTTAGGGCTCATTTACACAGAGCAAAAGCAGCTGAAATTTCAGCCGTTAAAATAGGTGCAGAGCTAATTTCCATTGTGTTGAATGGAAATTCTGCTCTGCAGTTCACACTGTGGAATTTCCTCGCTTAACATTCCGCGGCTAATCCGCTCTTCGCCAGAAGAATGAACATGTTCATTCTTCCGCTAGCAGAAGCCTATACAAACCAATGGGGCTCTGATTTTCTGTTTCAGCGTGGAATACGCGCGTATTCAGCGCGTAATACAAGCTGAAATTACGCGCTGAATCAGCTTGGAAATGGGGAAAGACAACCCAAAGGAGGTGATACCAGGGGCCCACAAGAAAGAAATGACAATGTCGGCATGCACACAGCATATAACCACAGCAAAAGTTTCCCAAAAAAAACATACATGCATACATACATACATACCTCTGAAATTAGTGCATCTCATCGATTGCAAAGCAGTGATGTTTTGCCATTTCTGGTCAGCTTCTCTCTGCTCAGCTTAGCTCCTTCTCCTCTGCCAGCTCTGAGGTGAGCTGTTCTAGAAAATTCAGGTACCATATAGTCTAGTCTGCAAAATTGTTGTTGGCATCTCCCTCTATTATTACTCACCAAATACTCGCTGAATGCATGCGGAATCAGCGCAAGCACTTGATTCCTCAAGTATTCCGCGCTGAAATACGCAGGGATTCCGCTTACATTCTGCTTACATTCTGCTCGGAATTCAGTGTCAGTTGATTTCAGGCGGAAATATTTCCTCACGTAATCCGCCCCTTTTGCTCTGTGTGAACGTAGCCCTAAACGGTACCTGTCATTAGAAATCTTCACCTGATTGGTGCACAGTCGCTCCTCTTGATGGGGTAACTATGGATTTGACCATGCAGACTGAGGTCAGTTCACAAACCCTCTTCTGATTTTATAGGGCTTGTGAATGGAACTCCCCTTGTTTGGTTGTATCCATAGTTACCTCATTTTCCAATAGCAGAAGGGACTTCACAATGTTCAAGGGAAGACTCCTAATGACACCCTACAAAGGAGCTATCCAGTGTTAGAAAACATAGCTACTTTCTTCCAGAGAGAGCACCTCTCTGGTCTCCAGTTTGGGTGCAGGTTTTGCAACTTGGTTCCATTAAAGTGAATGGAGCTTAATTGCAAACCGCACCTGAACTGGAGACAAGAGTGGTGCTGTCTCTGGAAGAAAGTAGCCTTGTTTTTATAACTCTGGATAATGCTACGTTTACATGGAGCGATAATTCGCCCAATCGATCGTTTAACGATTTTGAAGCAACAATTTGGTTTTTATAACATTCAGCGTTTAGACGAATAAATCATTAGAAAAATCTTTTGAAAGTTCGTAAGAAAAATCGTTATTGTAATCGTTTTTAAGATCGCTTAAGCCCATCTTTTACATAGGGTAAATCGTTGAAAGACTGTTTACACAAAGCGATCTGCGAATTTTCAGCGTTGAAAGATCAAAATGAATGATTTCTCGCTCGTCGTTTGATCGTTTTCTGTGTTTACACGGTACGATGATCGCTCAAATGCGATCGTTAATGCGAAAATTCGAACTATAATCGTTCCGAGTAAACGCAGCATAACTCCATTAAAGTGACACTGTCACCCCCTTTTTGCATTCTGACTTCTCTACATAGGTGTAAAGGGTAAATTTAGCAGTTTTCATACCTTATTTTATATCATACGTCATGGTGCTTGTTCAAGTGAAAAGTGATCTTTTATTAACTGCAGATTGTGCTAAGTGGGCGGGGCTTCATGGCAACAGCACCACTTAGCCCCGCCCACAGCACCACGCTGGTCCCGCCCCTCTGTGGCATCATTGGCACATAGGTCCTGTCCCTTCCACACCCATTGGTGTGGGCTAACCTTTTCCAATGGTTGGTGAGGGGGCGTGGCTTATGTGATTATGATGTCATGAAGGGACGGGCCAATGTGGCACTGTTCCTGTGTAGCCCTGCCCACTTAGCACAATCTGCTGATGATAAAAGATCACTTTTCACTGCTAAACTGCTAAAACTGCTAAATGTACCCTTTACTCCTGTGTAGAGAAGTCAGAATGCAAAAAGGGGGTGACAGTGTCACTTTAAGCTGTGAAAGGCTTTACTAAAAAAGAAAAAATGTGTGAGAATTTCCCAGTATGCTTTCAGACAGTGATTGAGGTAAAAGCTCCAGCCCAAGTTTAGTTGTATTTGCTAGAATGAGGTAATGTGTTTGGATGCTTGTAAAACTATTATGCCATTTTTCTATTTTTAGTTGGCGCAGAAATGGGGTCTGTTCCCTTGTATTTGTTTTGTCTCAGAGAGTCATGGAAACACATGATGTTTTCCAGCTAAACAGGCATTTATATCCCTTCAGGGACTTACTACATGGAGATTGATTCTGTATAGTGGTGCTGAGGTTTTATGAATGATCAAGTGCTTTTAGTCACTCCCCTTAAGGGTGCCTTCACACCTACCGGATCCACAGCTGATCTCACTTCTGCGAAGCGAGAACCGAACCGCTGAGGATCCGGTACCATTCACCCCTATGATAGCACATATTCGCAGCGGGATTAACATCCCGCTGTGAATATGTGCTTTAACCCCTCGCTGTCCGCAGCCCCGCCGCCGCATTAGCCCATCCTCTGCTGCATCCCCCATCTGCGGCCGCATCCCCCCCCATCCCCCGCCGCATCCAGCATCCCCTATCCCCGGCCGCATCCTGCAACCCGCCGCCGAGAGCATAAAGGGTGGGTTCATACTACGGAATTCTCGTGGACAATGTCCGTGGAATTCCGTCGTGTGTCCGTGCGCATGGGCGCGCCTTTCAGTCTGCTCCATAGACACCATTTTGTGGGCCGGCGTATTCCGCTATCCGCCGAAAGAAGTGACATCAAAGTGAAGCACCATCAAATCTGCTGCGATATGGTACATGTAAAGATACCCTAAGGGTGCATTCATTCGTACTGGATCTGCAGCAGATTTGATGCTGTGTTCAGTCATTTAGTAACATTGATATCAAATCTGCTGCAGATCTGCACCATCTAATCTGCTGCAGATCCTGTACGTGTGAACACACCTTAAACGAGTGTTTTATCAGTAACAAATCCTTTTTTTAGTATGTGCTCCCTAGAGCGATCAGCAAACAGACATCAGAACCATGCTGTCTGAACTTGACCTATGGCTTTAATCACATGTTCACAGTTTTGTTGTGTTTCTCTTTTTTCCATAATTTGAACCTAATCGCTTATGCGGGCTCTGCATTTTTGTCTGTATTGACTGTCTGGGCTTTGCCATGTGATCAGCATTACCAGGCTCAATCAGGATTGTTTTGTGACAAGAAAAAGACCTGTGGTGAAGCCTGGTAATGCTGATCATATGGTAAAACCCAGACAGTCAGTGCAAAAAAAAAATGCAGAGCCCACATAAGCGATTAGGATCTAATTATATAAAGAGAAACTCCATAAACCAGCTTAAGGTTCATGAAAGGTAGATTCTTGTCTGCCTTAATGTTAAAGTGTGGAGGAGTTTTATATATTTGTAATTTTACTAACCAAGCAAAATAATTTAAAAACTGCTGTTAACTCTTGTTTTCTTTGTATCAGGCAGAGGCAAGGCTGGCAGCAAAGAGAGCAGCCCGGGCAGAAGCAAGAGATATCCGCATGCGAGAGCTGGAGCGACAGCAAAAAGAGGTAAATCTGCAACCTCACTCATTTATGTATCCCTACCCATAGACGTTTTCATACCAGTGTGTGCAGGCTCCCTGAAATGTGCTTGTACTTCGAATGTACTTGCACAGTATATGATTTACAATTTGCTAATGGGATGAGCTGGGCAGGGAATCAGACTGCTAGGAGGAATAATGATGGCGGTGGGGGGGGGGGGATGCAGGGTGGGGCTGCCAGAGAACTACTACCCAATTGGGACGTGCTTCTGTACAGTGAGCCACTGAACAGGAGTAATGTGGAAAGGTGGAAAGGAAAGAAAGTGCCACCAAAAACCATAGTTAATTTTGTAGGACTTCTCTAGCTAAATATCTATGCAAATACATTCATTTAGTAAACTTACCTCATTCTCCAGATGTGGCCACTCTTTCCCTCTGATTGTTCAAAACTTTGTCCGGTTACCACCACTCCAAAAGCAGTGGTCTGGCTGGTATGTGTCTGTGTGTATGTATGTATGTATGTATGTGTGTGTGTGTGTGTGTGTGTGTGTGTGTGTGTGTGTGTATATGTATATGTGCGTATATATATATATATATATATATATATATATATATTATATATATAGTATATTTATTATAGTTTGGTATTCTCTAGTGTGTAATAGCGCAGACCGGTGATATATGTATCAGTCCAACCAATGCTTTAAGACAGCAAGCTGTTAACAATGGGAGGAGAAGAAAAGGAGGTAAGTTTGCTAAAAGAATGTATTAGCAAAAATATTTAACTTGATGAGCCCTATACGTTAGTTGAGAAGGAAACACCCCTTGAATAACTAGGGAGAAAGTGGTTATATTGTTGGAGCAGGTTTCTGCTATCCTAAGGGGATTTCTGATGCAATAAAGAATATAAAATGTATCTCACCTTCTGTGAGTGCATTATTTTTTATAAGAGTTATGTTATTTATGTTTATTCATAGGAATCCTATTTGGAACCTCAGTTTCAGATATTGTCCAATTCGACATGATGAATAGCTCAGTTTTTCCCATCAAAACTATGGTGATACCAAGTGGGATCTGTAAGACCCTATTGTAAATCCCTATTGAAATGGTGGATCCACCTGTTCATGTTTAAAGTTGAGGCACCAGGTATTTTACAGGCATTAGACAACCCCAGTTTCTGTTGTCATACTAGCAGTATCACTCCAGAAAACGTATTACCAGTGTCCAGGGCCACTTTTCTGACCCCCATTTATTCAACACTTTTGCATTGTCAGTTTAGGCTTGTATGTAGCTGATCAGCCATGAGAACCCATGAAGCGTCGGATGCACAGTTGTTGTACTGATGTCACTTGCAGAGCCAGTTTAGTATTCTCTAGTGTAATAGAGCAGACTGGTGATTTTTCCATGTGAGGTGTTTCAGTGCTTTGTGGCCCTGCTGTAGCACTGTCTACCACTTTGCGGTTAGGCTGTTGTTTGCCCTAGACGTTTCTAGTGCATAATAATAGCACTTATGGTTGCCCACAGAAAATCTAGCAGTTTAGAGATTTCACATATTGACTTGTGGCAAATGCAATGAGAGGATGTTGTGTTACGTCACTGAGCTCTTCAGTATAGCCTGGACTAAAGCTATTATTGTTTGTGTATAGAGATTGCATGGCTGTGTGCATGTTTTTATGTTCCAGTTTGCAGTGGTGGATGAAAGAATTGTCCTCATTTTTGGCTATTTAGTGTATTTGAAACCATGACCCCACTGCTACGCTGCAACAGTGTCAACCACTGTAGCGCCTGTGCTTCCCCTTTGTTTTTTATCTTTTTATATCTTGCTCACCTCCAAGTATAGGGGACTTGTGCTAATAAAGATAGTTACTAGGTAGCACTCTGTTCCTCCCTTTTTTTTTTTCTTTATTCATTTTCTTAAAAATAATACCACAATTATTAATACAAAATGCCATAACTTACATCATATTAACCCATTTCCCTTGGTTGGTGAAATCTTACTTGCTTCTTGAGGACCTCCTAAAATATCACAGACTCGACATTCATTTCGTCTGACGTCCTGCCAAGAGATGTCCCCTAGAACGCCCGGACTTGTTTTGAATACAGCTGTATCCCCTTAGGGTTCACCCCCCTCCTCCCTCTAATTCAATCATCCTCTTCTATTCTATACTCGCCAGCCCCTTGTTGATCACCCCGCATCAGTGCCAAATCACGCCTTTTCTCACAAACACTCTGCTCCATACCTTTGTGACCATCTCACCAAAGATTACTTCAAAATTATCTTTGGTTCCCACTCCCAAGATCATTCATCCACTCATCCGCCTTTCCCCCCCTGCCCCAAAGGAAACCGCCCCCTGTTAAGAAACGAATCCCGTCCGGGCCAACGGGCCACTCTCTACCACACATTCTGGAGACCCACTCCATATTTATCATGAAGAGTCGGCCCCCTTTGCTGGCCACCCCTAACAGCTAATAGCCATAGTTCCCCCTGGCATATCACTGTTCCTCCCTTTATATCAGTAAATGTAGCAGCTCTGCTTCTGGCAATAATGGACAATTTCTTTAAAGGATTCCTCCAGTGATGAAAAAATGACATGCAGCACTGTAACTTTTCTGATATACTTGAGTTTTCAAATTGGAGCTACAATATGTTTCAGAATGCCCATCCTTCCAACTGGTATAACTATGCAGTATTAGGAGCTTTTAAAGAGGCACTCCAGCAACAGTGTTATTTTAAAGTGTCACTGTCAATTTATTTTTTGCAGAAATCGATAGTACAGGTGATGTTAAGAAACTGTGTAATTGGGTTTATTAGCCAAAAAATGCATTTTTATCATGAAAAAGCAGTTTGAAGCTCTCACCCCTGTCTTCATTGTTCTGTATGAAGAGGGGGAGGCACCAAAACCACAAAGTGTTAATTTACAGCTACATCACTGGGCTATCTCCTCTGACATCAGCACTGACCTCTCTGACCTCTGAATACCAGCTTCACACAGCTCCCTGCTGTGTAATCCTTTGTTCTCCACTCTCTGCTAGCGACTAATCTCCCTCCTCCCCCCTCCCGCCCCCATAGCACAGACAGGATCTGATGTAAAACAGTCGAGATTTCCTGATAATGAGCAACGGATGACAAAAAGGAGAGAGGGGGACTTGGGAAAAGTCTTTTTAAATGCAGATAATGGCATATTTGCCTAATAAACCCAATTACAAAGTTTCTTATAAACGCCTGAACTATTGATTTCTGCAAACAAAAAAAAAAAAAAAAGAGTAAATGGCTGGCCTGCTCCCCCTGCTTACAGGGCAGCTGTGTTTAGCCGATTCTCACTGGAGTTTGTTGATGGACCTGAAGTCATTTTCCTACTGTAAGTTTCTGTACACCACCAAAGCCTAAATTGGGTGTACTGAAGTGTTAGGATACGTTTCTGAAGAGTTGCTGAATTTCTGATTATGTTTATAGCAACCGTTTTCATAGGTCACAGCTATAAATGTCACTCGTGGCTGTGAATATTTTATGTATGTGCATCTGAACCTTCTGTCTTCAGTGACATTACTGTCTAGGAACTTGTTGGACTGGAATATCAGGCAGTCCGGGCCTTTTCTCCTCCTAGTAACTGGAGTACAGATGTAGCATGCTGTCAAATGTTGTTTAACACTATTGGGCACATACTTCACTCATTGTGAACACAGTGCATATTGTTAGGAATATGTTCCTATGGAGGTTTGGGACAAGTACTGTATATATTGGCACACTCAGAAAGCATGTGTCGTGGTGCATGACCTGGAAGATTGAAGTAAAATTCAGCGCCAACAGCCAGAAATGTGTTATCCGCTTAATATAATTAACATAATAAATTCTGTGCTGTAAAATAAGTGTATTTTAGTGTTTCAGTTTTGTTGGGAAATATGTGTCTAGAATCCAATAGAAAATTTGTGGCGTCTGTTATCAGCTTCCACATTAAGCAGGTCTTCTACGCTAAAAATATTGGGGGAGAGTCAGGAGACTGACAAAATGAGAAACTGTCTTTGATGCCTATATCAACCACAGCTCTGCTTTCAATTTAGCAGCACAACTTGAGAAGGTTTAGCAGAAACATATGCCTGATGGTATATACCACAGGATAGCAGCATCCTATAAAAAAAAAATGCATGTACAGCAGTGTGTTTTGTGGATGGGCCATAGGTGTCACAGAGTCAGTCACTGCGTTCAGTCCATTTTAAGAACATATACATACATGTGTGAACAGTAGGAACAAAAAGAACCCTAAGGTCGTAAATATTCAGCATGTTCATTATTTGGAAGGTCATAATCAATTACAGCCGTTATTCTATTCTATATATTTCCTTGAAAGCCCTTTTTAAAGATTGTTGTTTTATAAAGTAGTGTGACTGTAAATGGAAGACCTTTGTGTCTGCAATACAGACCTGTAGTCACTCCATTTGAGGCTCTACAGGGTATGGATCCTGATAGTGATTCACAGTAATAATACCTAATGTGATGTTCAGCAGTTTAATACCTAATATGATGATGATTAATGGGTAACCTAAAGCAAGACTGTATGACCAGTCAAATGTTCCTTATTTTCCAAATCATATGTGTCTGGATAATGTGATGGATTAGGTTGGTTTGTATATTATACTCTCTGTCCTTAAAGTGACCCTGTCACCCCCTTTTTGCATTCTGACTTCTCTACACAGGTATAAAGGGTAAATGTAGCAGTTTTCATACCTTATTTTATATCATACGTCATGGTGCTTGTTCAAGTAAAAAGGGATCTTTTATCATCTGCTAAGTGGACGGGGCTTCATGACAAAAGCATTTTTTGTTGTTTTTTTCCCGTTTTTGCCAAATTTGTCCTATTTTACAGTGGAGATTGTGTTACTAGTAACTATGGAATATGTGCTAACCTGAGCATTATTACTCGAAAAATGACCTGTACGAGGGGGGTAATGTCTCTGTCCTTTGTTAGTATTGCTCAGATCAGTGCTCCGTTTTGCTTCTTCAGCAGAGTTCCCTTATAAAACGTTCTCAGTAGTATTGCACTAGTATTGTGAGCCCGTGTTATGGCAGAATATTCCCACACCGTCCAGTATTGTTCACCTAGGGAACCTAATAGCGCTATACAATATTCTGCTCATCATACTCTTCCTTCATGAACAGAAGCTTTAGTCAAACAAGAGGCTGAATTGTATGTATTAATTTCTGCTGCTATATGTTTTTGTATACCATTCCTCCTCATCGCACAATGTCATTGAGTGTCTAAGGGACCCACCGTAACACATCCCTAGCAGAATCCTTATTGAACATACCAAAACAGATCAATATGCACCGTAAGTTTTTTTGAATCCTCACAGATTACTAGAATGGGCATTCTGAGTCCTGTCTTTCACTTTATTTAATGAGCATGTTAGTAAGGAATTTTAACTACAGAAGTAGTCAAGCCTCAATCAGAGAACCCCCGTCCCCCTTTCATTTATCACCTCTAGGGAGTGATGAGGTAACTATATGCCAAACATACTCCAGCTGTCCATAACATATGTTTATGTTGTTAGATCTGTATTTTAAGTTTTGGAAGTATTTTATTCTATCTGACCTTTTTAAGTATTGCCTTTTCTAGCTCAGCCATCGATATCATGATAGAAAATGGGGACAGATTCAAAAGTGGATGGTAGGATGAGAGTGCCGGTTTTGCATGATTCTTTGAGACCCCTAACTGGTTGGATTGAAGTGAATTACTAACAGATTGTTCCATGTTGACTTGTTATGCCCACCAAAAATCTTGCTGTTATGTCCTTTCAGTTGATAAATTGCTTTATAGGGAATATCTTAGCCTGCTTAGCAGCACTGTCAGAGAAGGCCTTGTTGTGAGCAGTTCAGCAGTCATTGGCTGCAAAGCTGCACGTGCCAAGTTTGCCAGGGTCTAACAAAGGATAATTGGAAATAATAAAGATTTCTATAGGAGTGTTTGAAATGGAGACCTCCAGGCCTGTGTATGGACTGGTCCTTACCAAAGTTGTATACATAATGACCTAATGTTATTGTTTTTAAATGATGTTTTAAGACTAGGAAATAAATATCATTGGTGTGTCTATATGTGGGACTAAAGAAGATGGGAACCAGTGCCAGACAGTCTTGCTCATGATTTGGTGCTCTATTAGGGGAAAAAAACTCTAATAAGGTACATTTCATATAATAACCATTATAGGGACTCTGAATCTAAAAAATAAATACCCACTCCTTGTTTCTTTATCCAGTCAAAGTAATTTTGTAAGTACCAAGTGTAATTTAATTAGTCCCAAGAAAAGTTTAAAAAACAAAACAAGGCTATATGGCCATCTAGCTTAGCCTAGTGGCCAATTATATGGCATTGTAATATATATATATATATATATATATATATATATATATATATATATATATATATATTATACAGTGGTACCTTGGTTTAAGAGTAACTTGGTTTAAGAGCTCACAGTTTTTCAAAATTGTGACTTGGTTTAAGAGCTCCCTGTACTGGGTGGGAGGGCGAGTAGGGGGAGGGGCATGGTCTGCATAGCGGGGTCTATAGCAATGTACTCTGACCCAGGAAGTCTCCCTCACCTTCCAAATCATAGCAGATCCACTTCAGGCTGGGGCTTGCATCAGAGGACAGGACTGTGGAGGTAATCTCTCCATAGCTGTAACCCCTCTCTCCTCACACAGAGAGGACTGCATGTATGTGCCCACATGTGTCCTGCTCATTTCTTCATGCTCCCTGCAGTCTCTTTCAGCCCTTGTGTTTCCCATCCTCTCCATTACTGTACAGTAACTTATAATATCACATATTCCGCTGTCTCTGAATGTTTGTTTCAACTGTTTTACATGTTATTCAGAATAATAAATATTTATTTTTGGGGTGTGGAACCAATTGTCTGCATATCAGTGATTTCTTATGGGAAAATTTGCTTTGGTTTAAGAGTGGATTTGGATTACAAGCACGGTCCCAGAACGAATTATACTCGTAATCCAAGGCACCACTGTATATAGAAAACAGGCAAAAAAGTAAATGAAATAAATTGCAAAGATGTAATATATCACCTCCGTGGTCATTTAACATTATATATTGGTATTGACAGTGCCTATTTAAAGCAAATGGCTAACAATTATTTATGCAGCACAAGCATTGAACAATGCAGTAAGCTCTGTAAATGAGTGCCCATCTAGAAATCTAGATTTCGTGTTTATTTACAGTGTTTCTCGGTCTGTGTAAGTGGCCTGAATTTCACTCATTCCCCTACCAGTGCTGGGTTCATGCCACTTCAGTTTCTGTTGCAGTCTCCACAGTGCAGTACAGCACATCTGTCTAATGGGTGTGGGAGAAAAGGGAAGGACTTTAGCTTTGCCTGTACCATGCCAGCCTAAGAACTTCCCCAACAGCCTGTGTTAGACACAGTGGAAGAATTTGCAGGAGATCCCTTGTTTCTCTAGATAGATTTGTTAAAATTTTGTTCCAGAAGTCCTTGTCCTAATAATACTAACAAGATAGATAGATAGTAAATCAAAAACTCGCAGCACTCAAGTAACTTGTGCATGGGTGCCAGTTGTCCCACCTCGGTCCAACCGGTGGAATAGATGAACTAAACTTTCAGTCGTTTTGAAAGTTTAGATAGATAGAACGATAAATAGGCGGCCGGGGTTCCATTGCCGCTTGAAAGAACACAGTTGGATAAGTTTAAATAAGAGGGGCTTAAGGGATGATGAGAATAGGTGCTAATGTGCAGGAATAGGGGGGGCGCCCCACGGGTTTGACCACACAGGATGGTAAATACCATAAAGGAGAATGTATCTGGAATTGGGCAATAATCAGATAATAAGTAACCCTTATACAGTAGCGATGTCATATGTATATGTGCCCTTTATTTGCTAGGGATACAACCTGTATAGTTGCCCCTTGTATAGTAAAGACTGTAATTTCCAGTAAGGAATAGGGAGAGGAGGTAAAATATATTTTAGAACTAGTTTGTATTTTGGATTGTAAAAAAGATTTTGTTTGTTATATTTAAAGGAAAATAAAAAAAAAATTGTATAATAATAATAAAGAAAGATAAACAGATAAATAATATGGTGGCCTGTGAAGTAAGAGTGGATTTTTTTCATCCTGGTCTTTCAAGTTTCATTTGGGTTAATTCCATGGTTCCTTCAGTAACACACATCCCAAAATATACTAGCAAATCAGCATAACACTTCATGGAAGTTAATTTTTATTTAGCTTTATTTCTCTTTAATATCTGTTTTATCACTTGAGCTAAAAGGTTTTACAATATGAATTATGCTTGTAAGTGTAGCATTCATTTACTCTTTCACAATATTTAATTTCCAATAAATATAGAATCATGGTGAATCTTCAGGTTTAATGCCTTACATGCCACGTGGTGAATACTTAGCATTTGAAGGGACTGTGTCTTTAAAACATGACCTATTTGTTTAAATCAAGTTCTCTGTTTAACATATTTGTGAAGAATTTTTTTTGTTGGGGTGTTTTTCTACTTTTTATTTTAATGTAATTCTAACCTCTTGCTGTTTTCATTTTTACCACCAAGTCTAAAAGTAAGTGGAAACTTGGGGGGAGATTTATCAAACATGGTGTAAAGTGAAACTGTCTCAGTTGCCCCTAGCAACCAATCAGATTCCACCTTTCATTTTCCAAAGAGTCTGTGAGGAATGAAAGGTGGAATCTGATTGGTTTGCTAGGGGCAACTGAGCCAGTTTCACTTTACACCATGTTTGATAAATCTCCCCCTTGGTGTTTCTGTGGTAATAGGGAGAAGGCTGCTGATCTACACAGAATGAGAGCAAAATGTAAGGGCAATGGGTAACAAAGAAGCTCACAGCTCAGCCTTCAACCCCCTTTAGGCAAGATGGGTGCCACCATAATAACAACAAAAAAATAGTGTAAATAGTGCGGCAGCTAAACAGTTTTAAAAGCTGTTATGGATCAGCACTCCTACAGTGTCATTGGTGGGGTGTTGACTGCTGTGATTGATATGCTGATAATCTCTGTCTGTGGCAGGCTTTACCAGCAGAGCACCGATTTATCAGACCAATGCATATACATTGATCTATGTAAGTACCTTAATTATTTCTTATAATAGGCACTTGGAAGAAGGGGGGCGCTAAAGAAATGTTAGAGCACCCCCCCCCCCCCCCCCAAAAAAAAAAAAAAAAGAAAATACTGTTCAAATCGCTCCCTTTTTCCTATTTTCTAAACACGAGAAGAATCAAAACATTTGGCTTGTCCACATGCATAGTTATCCGAATAGTGATCAAAAAAATCACATCTTTGCAAATGTGCTAGCAAGCTATAGATCACCATAAGAAATGGGCCCTAACACCGCGCTGTAGGTGGAGAAAAAAAAGTTACATGGGCCAGACCCTGGGGATGCACATATTTCTTTGTAATACAATGTCTGGTAAAATAAAGGGTACCGTAAAACATAAGCCTTTATATGGCTCAGTTAGTTGAAAAGTCTGTCTGAGAAGGAAGAAAACAAGCCAAAATCAAAATACATGTGGTCAGAAATGTTTAGGGCATAGATAAAGTTAGGACTCATGGACCCATGGGCCACCTGTGTTTTACAGCAAAACTGAATTCTCCATTCAGCATATTAGAAGTATTGCTTACAGGGGAGATTAAAGCCCTTTTTACAGTTGCCAATAACTACACAATACCATTGTCTGGTCAGTGCTCACCCAGCTGCAGGCCACTAGTATGTGGCTCATAGAGTTGTGTAGGAGCCATATATTAGATCTATTTTACATGTAATACGGTAATGGTCATAAAGTAGTAATATTTCTTACCTTCTCATTAATAGCTTGGTTCATACTATACAATTTGTACCATTCCCAAACATTATTTATGTATCTTAGTTATTTATCAAATGCATGTGACTAACCTATAAACACCTATGCAACATAGAAGTAAAGTAAGTAGAACTTTTAGGTTTGGTTTTTCTACTAAGAAAAGTTAGAAAGTTATACTATGGTATTTTAACAGTAGTGTAAACATTGCCCCCTAGAAAACGATAGTGTGTTATTCGAAAAAATGTTATAGTGTGTAAGTCACACTGGCTGTTTAGTCACTTTGTATAGACATAGGCTGTATAGACACTTTGACTTATAGCTTTTCTTAAAGAAATGAGTATGTGCAAGAAATAACCAACTAGTCAAAACATGAGCGCTAATAGTTCTCCATTGCCTAGATATAGGCCACAGGACCATTATGACAGTCCTGCTGTGTAACTTTCCTCACACTGTGATTGAGAGTTGGAGCAGGGAATTGTGCTTTTGTCATGAAGACATTTTCTAGCACAAGCAATGGAAAGGAGAGGTATAAATGATGTGGTGTTAGGCCCTCAGCTTCAAGGCTGAGTCCACCTTCAGAAAACACTGGGTTTATTCTTTCAAGCCATAGAAAAGCATGCGGCAGAAATAAAATAACCTGCAGCCAATGCTGACCTGTGCTGTTGATATTCAGGGTATGTTTACACACAAAATGACAGCTGTTTTTATTTAATGGCCAGCATCAAACAACAAACAATTACTGTCATTTTATAATACCAGCCCTTATTTGTATTATAACAGAATGTATTTGCTGTTAAATAAAATCTGTCCAATAAAAAGGCCGTCAATTTGACCAGGGCTGTGGAGTCATTAAACCGCAATTTCTATTCCAACTCAGACTTCTGAATTGTATCAGGGACTAACTCCGACTCCAGCTCCTTTATAAATGGCTAGTCAGACACCAGGGCACTTATTTATCACACTAGTGGTAAAGTAGATCTGGTTCAGCAGCATCTATCTAATGTCCTACATAAGTCATGTCAAACTCTGGCCCGTGGTGGCACTATTTTTGACCCGCCAGGCAATTCAGAGTTTTAATTAAATCTGGTCCGCCATGGCTACTGTATAAGAGGGCTGGCTACTAAATGAGACTATGGGGAGGGCTGGCTACTATATGAGACTACAGGGGAGGGCTGACTACAACATGAGACTATGGGGAGGGCTGACTACTATATGAGACTATTGCTGAGGGCTGGCTACTATATAAGAAAATATGGGGCGGCCTGACTACTATATGAGACTATTGGGGAGGGCTGGCTACTATAGGAGATTGTTGGGGAGGGCTGTCTACTATATGAGACTACTGGGGAGGGCTGTCTACTATATGAGACTACTGGGGAGGGCTGGCTACTATATAAGAGACTATGGGGAAGGGCTGACTACTATATGAGAGACTATTGGGGAGGTCTTGCTACTATAAAAGAGACTATTGGAGAGAGCAGACTACTATATGAGACTTCAGGGGAGGGCTGGCTACTATATGGGAAACTTGGGGGGCTGGCTACTATTTGGGCACTATTGGAAGGGCTGGCTGGCTAATATGTGGAGCAATTTTTGGGGGATTGGCTATTATATGGGTTTGGGAGTTTATCATGTCATTTATGACACGGGGCTGGGAGACGCACACCTCTGACAGTGCCAGCAACGCAGCATTCACGCTTTAATAATTATCAAGGTTGGCTGGCAATTTTGTCCATTTTTTTAATTTTGGCCCATTGTGTATTTGAGTTTGACACCCCTATCCTACATGATCCTGGTTCGACATCTAAGTGAATAAGGCAAAGATATAAAGCCGATTCTCCTTTGTATGTGGATGCAGCCAGTCTCCAGCCACCATGTCCTGAAGAACTCAAAACTAGACAAGATGGAGCAGGTGGTCTCTTCCTGCTGACAATCTTCTATGTTTCTAATATTCACCATACATAGAGAACACTGCTAATAAAGCCAAATGCTTGGTGATACAGAGGTCAGACATAGGTCCAGATGTTTCAGCTTTCTATCTGTGTCTGTGCTCCTGAATCATTGTGGCCCCACAGTAACTACCTGCTCAGCCAGTCAGTGACTGTAGCATTGCACGCCTCATTTACTGATTGGCATTTCTGAGTAAGGCCGTGACATCACAGGATCTGGAGCCCAGTGGGAGACCATAAGCAGGGGCACAGGGACAGGTAAATAGGACTTCTTTATAATGATCCCATCACTCTTTTCCCTCCCCCCTGAGTTTTTCACTGTTGCCCAGAATACCCCTTTAATTTCTACCAAACACACAACCTGCTGCAGCCATAGCACACACACATGAAATGTTTAGTGAGGAGAATCCCACCAGTCTCTAGAATATTGCTGGGAGAAGTGCTTGAATGTGAGCTTCATTTCCCGGCTTGCTGCTCGATATATTTTGTTTTAGGAGTTGAACTCCATAGACTTACAATAGAGTCTGTCTCCTGGAGTGAATCAGATCAAGTGGCAAGCCAGGGAGTGAAGTGTACTGTCCTGCACTTCTCCTAGTTATGTCTAGCTGTTACCAATCAAAACTTTTGACAGTTTTAAGTTTTTATAGGTGTCGGGAACGATTTGAGTAGAATAGTCAAAATCTGCAATAAGTCTATAGGTGTTAATGATTTTGCTGCAGATGCAAAATACGTAGACTTTTTGAACTTTTAAAAAGTATTGTACACACAGGGCAGGAACTTCTATTCATCCCCAGACTCCTTACCCTGTACAGTACTGACTAGTGAAGCATACAGTAATGCATTTCCCGGCCCTTACTACTGAACAGGAGCAGGGAGTCCGGGGACAAACAGGAGTCACTGCTCCTGTATCCAGCAGCAAGTACCTATATTTGCAGAGTTTGGTGTCGATTTGCTTCTTCAAAAAATCCACAGCATTTTGACCCTGTGTAGTGGTAGCCTAAATGTACAGTATTTCTTATTTTGCTGCATAAGCTTGATCCACAGCAAAATCTGCATGTGTGGATTTCAAGATCTGCTTTCCTGTTTTGATTGTATGTAAGATAGCATGTAGCCTGATTGCTTGGATTGCCGGAAACAGAATATCTACAGCGTCTTTCTTTGTTACAATATCTCTGCACTTTTTGTACATATATATATATATATATATATTTTTTTTTTTGCTGTGAAATGTAACCTTTTTGTGTATTTTGTTTTCTCCCAGGAGGATTCGGACCGGGCCAGGTATTCTCACCGGTCCAGTCAGCGTCCTCATCTGGTTTGTATTTGTTCTATTCTCAACTTTTTTATCTGAGATGTTTTTCAAATGTTAGGTTTCCCTAAATACCACATCAAATAATATGGTAGACAGCTGGGTCCTTAGAATGAACAGAACTGATTTGTTAGGACATTCAGTTTTCATTTCTGAGGATTGTAAGCCTGTTATTGAAACTGTTATTGCTCTGCGAGGTATCCACTGAAAATAGCAAATACAATATAGGTTAGGGATGTCAAACATGCGGCCCCCCCAGCTGTTGCAAAACTACGATTCCCACCATTCCTGGTCAAGTAAAGTTTCTGCTTTCGCCATATTGAATTTAATTTTTGTAACAGCTGGAGGGCCGCATGTTTACCACTTTTTTGGTATAGATCATTCTTTAGAAGATGAACATCATGTTGCCTTTGATAATACGTCCTATTGATGTGTTTTTGTATTATGTGACGTTTATTCTCTCTGCACAATGGCCTGTTTATATACAGCATTCAGTCCTTTGGAAGACCTTGTATTCACACAGTTTTGTAAATTGTGCTTCAGTTTCCCAAATGTATGTCTAGTTTACGTATGTATGAGTATATTGTTTCTCTGGAGGCTGTACAGATTAGGAAGCCAATTCACATCAAAATTATACAGGAAAAGTGAAGTGTGTGATGGGGTCCTCAGGTGTTTACCAGTAATGTTAGTGCAATATTGGCCTAATAATTTGGCTGATGTAAAGAATCGGCATCGGCCAAATTATTAGGCCGATATTGCACTATTGAACACATTACTGGTAAACACCTGAGGACCCCACCACACACTTCACTTTTCCTGTATACTTCTTTTCCCTCTGGTATAAGGGTAGGGGGTTAACCTCGGTTAAAACCAGTTGCAGTAGATCTCGTACCATTCAAAACTTGTCCTGTAGTTCACATCGAAATGACACTGGCTCCCAGTAAACCAGCATGATTTTCTATAGTTTGTTTACTGATCAAAGTGTATTAAAATTGTTTACACAGTACTGTACCTCCTATTCCTAGTTTCCATAGCCATACAATTTTTTTTTTTTTTTACACATCTGAATTACCTTTACCTTACCTTCTACATAGAACTCATCTGTAGATGTGAGTGGCCTAGGCAAGGGCAGAGAAGGCACTTTCAGGAGGAAGGATTATATGGTGTGTATGGTGTGCCTAGTGTGATATGTGATATTCAGCCATTCAATTTATTTATATATGTACTGTACTTAACACTTGGATAAGTTTTCACATTCAGGTTTAGGTACAGTTTTTGAACTGAGAAACAGGATGCGTATTAAAGCAAATGTACCATTGTTTATTCTTATAGAGCTGCGAACACAAGGGAGGGGATATTGTTACCCTGGGGAGCAGTGGGCCTGTGCTCTGGGCCGAGCCAGTCTGCAGGAACTGGGCAGAATTTTTTTTTTTTTTTTTTTTAAAGTGCCACCGGGCTCCTTGCGATCAGCTAATGCAATAAAAAAAGCTCTACCTGATGGTATATTCGCTTTAAGAAAAAAACTTGGGCTTGGCTTTATGAATTTATTTGTGCCTTTTGGATTCAAAAGCTGCAACTAAAAACCTAAATGTGCGAACACATCCAAAGCCATGTTTATTGGATGGATTCTGCAATTAAAAAGCTGCAGAGATATTCATGAGAGCAGCACCTGCCTACACTTCCCTGGTGCGCTCCTGCTTCAGTCCCCTGGTCCCTGCTCAGCCTGCCTGATCAGTGCGTTGTCCGGCCACAGACACTTATTGGCTGAGCAGGTGGTCAGTAAGACCAGGAGAGATGATTAAAGGTACTTTCTCGCAAAATCAGCACAATCCCTGTCCTCAGGTATTACAGTTCAGTTCCATTCTCTTCAATGGAAAACCACACAAAAAGTGAGGACTAGAGCGATGCTGTTTCTGGATGAAAGTAGACATGTTTTTCTAAGTCTGGCTAACCTCTTTAAGGGTACAAACCCACTTGACGTATTTGCTGCGTGAATCAGTCTTAAAAATAAGCAGGCAAAACGCAGGTTGGCTTTATACGATAGTTCTGCGTTAAAATACGCAATTGCGTATTTTTGAAGCATGAAGCTTGTTGTTAGCAAAGCATAAGTTGTTAACAACCTGTGTGAAAAACGCATGTAGCTTCATGCTTCAAAAATACGCAATTGCGTATTTTAACACAGAACAATTGTATAAAGCCAACCTGCGTTTTGCCTGCTTATTTTTAAGACTGATTCACGCAGCAAATACGTCAAGTGGGTTTGTACCCTAAAGGGGTTATCCTGAGAGCAGAAAAGGACCTAAGTGTTCTGCTCTCCTGTGCTGCACTTCATCCCTCTGGATATCTTGGAATGGTAACTTTAGACAAAGGGGGGTGGGGGGGACATGCTGCTGGCGATGTTCAATACCTGCCCAATATTACCAATGCTTTTGAGGACCTTTTCTGCTCTCTGGGCAAACTCTTTAGGCATGCTGTATGTGATATGTTAACCCAGAAACCTATGTACTGCCATATAAAGAACTAAGTACTAAAATCTAGTACATGTTTATAATAGTTCTAAAGGTCCATGCCTATGTAGTATGCGTAAAGGAAGAGCCATGTTAGGCTGTCTATATGTTTTTGTTATATGCTCCATAAGAAGCCTCCTTTGAAGATGATGTTATATTTGGTAGAAAGACTAGCACAGCATGCGGCACTGTTCCTGCCCAAAAAGTGTCAGACAGTTGGGTGGAAAACTATTTTTAAGCCATTGGGGTTTATCAGGCTTCTTTGTTGTTCATTATATGATGGATCTGACAGAGCATTGTTACCTGTGGTGTGTGATTTGTTTTATACACAGAGTTCTGATTTGGCAGTGAGTTATTCTTGTTGTTTAACCTGTATCTAACACACTTGTACTTTGTGTGGTCTATATATGTGTGGTCTGTTGAATCCTATTCCTATTTAATGACTTTCATCTTTATTTTAACCATCATATCTTTCTCCACTGTCATATGAAGTCTGATGCAATGAAAGACAGATCTTCGAAGTCAAGCAGACATGGATCATCTGTATGTAAACACAAGACTTTCTGCATGGCATTATGATATTAAGTAAAGTAACAAAAATAAAGCTGCTCCTGGGACTTCAGGGGTTACTGCAACAATTCAATAGGACTTACTCCTTGTAAGCCATCAATTTCATTTTAGGAAATTACATTATCAGCCATTCCCCAGAAATGTCTACTGTCCAAATTGCTTCCTCTTCAAGCTGTGGAGATTCAGTTAATAGAAATCGCTAAGCTCATGCCATCCTACTATACTACTATCATAATACACATACTATAATACATACATTATACAATACTACATTACTATCATAATACAATGTGTGTGTATACAGACTATATACACCTTCTTTATTGTTAATAGTTGAAATCACCTACGTGCTAATGGGCATTACCTATAGCTGTCTATATCAACAGAATACTTATACTATGTTATAGATATAGTTTTCTTTTTTATTGTAATAAGGGGCAGGTCTTCCTTTTGCATACAGTACTGCTAAAATACATTAAAGGGGTAGTGCGGCGGTAAAGAATTATTCACAGAATAACACACATTACAAAGTTATACAACTTTGTAATATATGTTATGTCTGTGAATGACCCCCTTCCTCGTGTCCCACCATCCCCACCCGTGTACCTGGAAGTGTGGTGCGCTATACATACCTGATCCGTGTCGCGCCCTGTCCGCCATCTTGTGCCACGGCGTCATCTTCGGGCAGCCGGCCGAACATCTTAGACTGTCCCGAGTGCCGGCCGCCCTCTTCAGTGTCATCAGATGCTCAGCCGCGATTGGCTGAGCACAGTTATGCTCAGCCAATCGCGGCTGAGCAGCCGATGACGCGGCAGAGGGCGGCCGGCACTCAGGACGGTTGGAGGGATTCGACCCGACCGTCCGAAGATGCCATCACTGACTGAAGATCAGAGACGAGTCGGCACGTGAAAGGTATGTATAGCGCACCACACTTCCGGGTACACGGGTGGGGGTGGTGGGACACAGGGAAGGGGGCCATTCACAGACATAACATACATTACAAAGTTGTATAACTTTGTAATGTGTGTTATTCTGTGAATTATTCTTTACCGCCACACTAACCCCTTTAAGAAATAGACAAATTTAATTCATACACTACATTTATGCCCATTTTATTCAACTAATACTGATGCTAATACCAAGACAGAAGCAGGCAGTGGAAACCTACTTCGAAGCTTAAGGCCCTATTCCACCAACAGATCTGACGACAGATTATCTGCCAAAGATTTGAAGCCAAACCCAGGAGTGGATTTTAAAAGAGGAGAAATCCAGTCTTTCCTTTATAACCTGTTCTCTGATTATAGTCTGTTCCTGGGTTTGGCTTCAAATCTTTGGCAGATAATCTGTTGTCAGATCTGTTGGTGGAATAGGGCCTTTAGTCTTAAAGCAGACTTGCTAGCAGCATCTTACCCTTATTTCAATCCATCCTTCCAGCATTAAGAAGCCCTTTCAAAGTTTTATGCACATTAGGAAAAAATGCCTGCAGGGGATTTCTCCTGGGCTGCAAAAACCCAGCAGTGTTAAGACCCTTCTCTCCTTATACCCCTTTCCCCACAAGTAAATGCCCACCCATTTTAGATTTACAGGCCAAATGTTGCTGGTCTTTTGCAGTCCAGGAGAACACCCTGTGGGCTTTATCTCCTAAGCTTTTATCTCTATGCTGGTGCTACGGATTGAAATAATAGTTAAATCTCCTGATGCCCCTTTACTTTAATCAACAACAAACTGCTAACAAATCAACTTTAAGAATGCCCTTAAGTTGCCCAATATTTAAGCCAGTTGACAGAGCTAGCTAGGTTGGAGGCTTAAAGGGAATCAGTCAGCTCCTGGGCCCTACCTGAGGTGCTGACAGTGTGCTGTAGCTGGCAG
Source organism: Dendropsophus ebraccatus (assembly GCF_027789765.1). NCBI lineage: Eukaryota > Metazoa > Chordata > Amphibia > Anura > Hylidae > Dendropsophus > Dendropsophus ebraccatus. The sequence continues at coordinate 149,358,232 of NC_091455.1, read as the reverse complement.
TCCCCAGTGAGCATGGTGCCTTTTTGGTAATTTTCTGTTCAGTGGATTATGTACAATCTTATGTCTCCTACTGTCACAGATCTGTTGTTCATGCCACACTTGTCATGCATCCTCCTCCCTCTTCATGAATAATCAATGCTGCCCGGCCTCCTGCTTGCTCAGCTGTCAGATTGCAGATCAGTCATCTGTAGGCAGGTTATCTCTGAAAGAATCTCTCCTCCCTAATGTGTTGGAGCTGTGGTCTAGAGGTAACTCACCTGTCTAAAGACCTGCCAGCAGTTCATTCATTTCATGGAAATTAAATAGATTTCTTTTTTTCCCCCCTCATTATTGTATCATTTTTAAGGCTATGTTCACACACAGTATTTTTGCTCAGTATTTTGTCAGTATTTTGCAACCAAAACCAGGAGTGGATTGAGAACACAGAAAGGCTATGTTCTCACACTGTTGAAATTGAGCAGATGGCCATCATTTAATGGCAAATATCGGACGTTGTTTTAAAAAAACAGTAATTATTTGCCATTAGATGACAGCCCTCAACTTAATTTCAACAGTGTGTGAACATAGCCTTTCAGTGTTTTCAATCCACTTCTTGTTTTGGTTGCAAAATACTGACCAAAATACTAAGCAAAAATACTGTGTGTGTGAACATAGCCTTAAAAATGATACAATAATGAGGGTAAAAAAAGACATCTATTTAATTTCCATCAGGGGATTCGAACCAGAGAATGAACTGCTGTCAACTGCTATTCAACGGAGCGACAGCAGCAGATCGCTGCTATATCAGGCGCTTGTTGTTCAACATATTCTGTGGAATAGGGCCTTAAAGAGGACCAATCACCTAAATTTAACTGTCCCTGTTGTAAAAGTTCATCTCTACCTAAGTCTATCTCTGAAGATACAGACTGTCTTTGCAGTCTGTATCTTTCTAATTTACCTAATCCATCCTAGCGGCGCAGTAAGGCCGGGCACGGCCATCTTGATTATGTCCCTTGCGTTCCAATGGTGCGTTCCACTGTCGGACCGCAAATGACGTCATCAAGATGGCGCCCGGCTTTATAGCAACGCTACAGAGGACTGGGTAAAGTATAAGATACAGACTGCAAAGGCAGTCTGTATCTTCATAAAGTCTATTCCTGAAGATACAGACTGCAAAGGCAGTCTGTATCTTATACGTTACCCAGTCCTCTGTAGCGGTGCAGTAAAGCCGGGCGCCATCTTGATGACGTCACTTGCGGCCCGACGGTGGAACGCACCATTGGAACGCAAGGGACATAATCAAGATGGTCGCGCCCGGCCTTACTGCGCCGCTAGGATGGATTAGGTAAAATATAAGATAACCAAATCATCAACTATTGATGATTTGGTTATGCAAAGAAAAGCTTTTGAAGACAGTCAAGATTGTAGACTTCAACCAGCGATCTATAGACATGCACACATCTGGAAGTGGGAAAAACAGGGAAAGTGGACTCTCCACATCTTTATTTTCATGCCTGCAGTGCACCATTAAACACATTGTTTAGCATTTCATTGTGTCTGTAAAGGTTTGACATTGTAGTTCTGCCATGGGATATCGGCTATGTGCAGTAAACGTCTGACAGTTTCAGATACTAGAGCCTTTAAATTTGCACTTTAGGGGCCATAGTTGACAAAATGGTTTTCTGTCACTTGCACCAAGCTTTGGTTTTTTTACCATAGCTACTACTGTTTGCAATGATTTCCATGTCTTTACATGAATGATGAGGCCAGGAACTCTGAAGTTTGTACCATTGCACATTATCTGTAGTTACGGACTGTGCATGGAACATTTAAATGTTGAGTAGCGTGATCAACACAGATCAACCATCATTACACTAAAACAAATAGGGTTTTTTTTCAGAACAGCACTAAAGTAATAAATGTTATCAACAGTGATATCAGCTGCATTAATGAGAGAAATAGTGGTGCTACTGGTGATGGCAGGTGTGTCAGGAAGAATTTAACTAGACTATGTAGAAATAGGAGGGTTCTAGTGGTAGTGGTAGTAGTAGTAGTTTTATTTATATAGGGCCAACAGATTCTGCAGCACTTTACAATTCTGGGGGGACATACATAGACAAAAAATAGACATTACAGAGAGATACATATAATTATCCATACTTGAGGAGTGAGGGCCCTGCTCGCATGCATCAGCTTACAGACTATTAGGAGGGAGTGCGAGACAAAATGGCAGAGGGGCAAAGTGCTTCATTGTTTTTATGGTCCGGCCATTTTTTTTAAATAAGGCAGTACAGGTTAGGTGGGTAAAGCAGTCACCAACCAATGCCTGCATGCACAGACCTAAGTGCTTAAATGCTTGGCGTGTGTATGTATGTGTGTGTGTGTGTGTGTGTGTGTGTGTGTTTGTGTATATGTATGTATGTATGTATGTATGTATGTAGGGCTGGGCGGTATACCGCAAAAATACCGATACCGTCACTGGCGTCGGTTAACCGACCTCAACTTTGCCAGGACGGTATCTGCGGTATTTTTCCTCCCCTCACCCGGCGGCCGCTTGCTTTGCTCCCCTCAGGCTTCCTCGCGTCCCTCTTCCTCCGCTGCCTGGCCTGGGTAAAACTATTCTGCTGTCTGCGCCATGTGTGACGCTCGGCTCAGGACACTGTTAACAGTGCTGCTGGGGGTAAGGAAGAAGGCTGGAGATGTGACAGGCTGTTTCCAGGTAGCAGCTCCCCCTCCAGTGTGTGCTCATCGCTGCTGCTGCTGCCGGACGGCTCTGGAAGCTGCACTCACAGCGAGCCGTGGCCCCCCTCTCTCTCACATACAGCGGCTGCAGGGGGTCAGGTATAGGTCAGCACATCCTCCCTCCACCGGGCACCGCACTCTGTCCCGCGCAGGAATCCTCTGGGCCCGTTATCATTTGTCAGTGTTGGAAGCAGCCGCGTGCGACGCTCTGCCCGGGACACTGACAGCAGATATATGTGACAGGGAGGATTCCTGTGCGGGAGAGAGAGAGCGGTGCCCGGGGGAGCAAGGAGGTGCCGACCCCATACCTGACCCCAATTGTATGTGCTAGGGGGGGGGGGAGGGTTCAGGGCAGAACAGCAGGTAAAATAGATAGATTGATATGAGAGAAATTAGATAGATTATAGATAGATAGGAGATAGATGAGAGATAGATAGATATATGAGACATATCTATATCTATCTCCCTATCTATCTATCTATCTATCTATCTATCTATCTATCTATCTATCTCCTATCTATCTATCTCCTATCTATCTCCCTATCTATCTTTTATCTATCCATCTCCTATCTATGTATCTATCTATCTCTATCCCTCCATCTCCTATCTATCTAGTATCTACTATCTGTATATCATCTATCTCCTATCTATATAAAATCTATCTATGTATATTAGATCGATAGATTATATATAGATAGGAGAAAAAGATATGAGAGAGGAGATATATTATAGATAGAAGATATACAGATCGTAGATAGATAGATAGATAGGACTCCTATCGATATACTGTATAATCTATCTATAATAGATAATATCTCCTCTCTCTAATATCTATCTATCTATCGATCGTTGATCGATAGATAGCTATAGCAAACAATATAGGCAGCACTGTGGGTGCCAGCAGACAAATCCTAGACCTTGGATCAAATCAGCTAGTAAAAAATACTCTGCAGCACTCTGATTGTAGTACAAATGTGAAAATGTGGATTTATTCCATAAAATGATGTGCAGCAAACTTCTTAAGTAAACCACAGGGTTTTAACGTCTCCTATGTGCCACTTGAAAATGGCATAGGAGACGCCGAAACGTCGTGTTTCAAATGGGTGTGGTTTTCAAAAGGGGGTGTGTCATAATTATCGCTCAATTTATCGTTACCGCGGCAATATGTACGATAAACCGCGATATTAATTTAGGCCATTATCGCCCAGCCCTATATGTATGTATGTGTGTGTGTGTGTGGTGTTGGAGTTGGTTGAGGGTAGCAGTGTACTCGGTAACAGAGCACTTTTGCCAGAAAAGAAATAAGCAGTGTCTGTATATGAATGACTTGCATTATATACCGATCATAGGAAACCTCCTGTGACATGTATCAGATGTAAAATGTGTTTTTCTATCTAGTTGAATGGCATACTATGCTTGGTAAGTTCACTTAACCTTGTGTCTGTAGGAGATGAGGAAAAAAAAAGTCTGATTTTCCTTCTCTTTTGTAGCCCCTCCTGTGACTGAAAGGCTGGCTCAAAATCGTCCACATATGATTCTAGCTTCATAGTCCTCACTTAAGGAATATCTGAGTCTATATACTCCATATATAGTATATTGCATTTCTTCAGAAAAAAACTCATGTTTTTGAGACAGTTGAACTAGATGTAGCTGAGAAGAAGCCTTGGAGGGGGAGGCATCCACTTCCATTAAATCCATAATAGGAGCATTTTTCCTGACTCATGAGGCTGATCATGTGCAGCTTTGTGCCAGTGCTTACTCATATCCATTTGCTTCTGGTGGATGACGGATAACAGGGTGTGTCCTGTTTCGGGTTTCCTGTTCTCTCAGTTGTAGTTCTCTGCCAGTATTGTTAATTGGACAGATGCAGCTGACATAGTGTAGAAAGAACACTAAGAGTACAAACACACACAGCAGATACGCAGCAGATTTGATGCTGTGTTCAGTTATTTAGATCTAATCTGCTGCGTATCGCAGCAGTAAATACGCAGCGTATATGGCGTGTGTGTTTGTACCCTAATGGTGCGTTTACACAGAGAGATTTATCTGACCAATTTTGGAAGCCAAAGCCAGGAATGGATTTAAAAAGAGGAGAAATCTCAGTCTTTCCTTTATGGCCTGCTCTCTGTTTATAGTCTGTTCCTGGTTTTGGCTTCAAAAATCTGTCAGATAAATCTGTCTGTGTAAACGCACCATTAGCTTGTGTTCTCTGTAAACTGTTTGGTTAGTTATGTGTGGCAAGTTTATAGGATAAAAACTGTGACAAGAAGCAAACTTCCATCTCTGCTGTAGACCTATCTCCTTTAACATGTAATACACCCAATGCACTGTATCCATAATATTGTGTGAATAAAAAATACACCACAATTTCAGTGTTACATGTTACACTATGTTAAATCTCCTCTTTCAGTAAATAGATCTGCCATACATTGTCTTATCCCCTCATTTCCACATAGTGTGTACATCCGGAAAGCTCCTTCATAGCCTCACATTGCCTGACCGGGGCAAAAAAGGGTCTGTTTGACCTCCATCCAGCTTGTCAATGTCATATCTCAAAGAATAAAAATACAATTATATACTAAGGGTGCATTTACACAGAAAAATGTATCTGACAGATTTTGGAAGCCAAAGCCAGGAATGGATTTAAAAAGAGGCTAGATCCCTTTCCTTTATGACCTGATCCCTGTTTATAGTCTACTCCTGGTTTTGGCTTCAAAGATCTGTCAGATAAATCTGTCTGCACCATTAGTTGGTTTTGATATTACATCTCTGCATCAAACTGGAACCCATAAAAATGCATCTGTTAATAGTATACTAAGTTAGCCCATGGTTGTTAAGGTTCACTATGAGGCATATGTCACAGCCTGTAAAAAGCTCCTGACGTATGTGCAACACGTAACTTGAATCCACCCTTAAGGCCCTATTACACCAAAAGATGTCTGACAGATTATTTGACAGATTTTTTCAGCCAAAGCCAGGAATGGATTTGAAAAGAGGAGAAATCTCAGTGTTATCTTTATGACCTGTTCTCTGTTTATAGTCTGTTCCTGACTTTGGCTGAAAAAATCTGTCAGATAATCTGTCAAACATCTTTTGGTGTAATAGGGCCCTTACTCTGTTGCTGTGCTTTTGTTTTTTTATGACTTACTTTCTTATTTTTTTCAGTATGATTTGCCAAAGGATTCATCCAGGAGAAGTGTACTGTCTGTATGTAACAAGATTGCACACTGCACCGTGTGACACTAAACAGTTTTACCCTTTTTTTGCTAACTGCCTGTGTAATATTTATGGTTTTTCATTAGGCATACACGTGTTTTTTTGGTACATACCTTGAAGTATACTCTAGATTGTTGCATGTAACTTCCTATAGGTTGAACTTACCACTAGTCAGTGGGTATACTGTGCTAGGGTATGTTCACACTGAGTAAAACAGCCGGAATTCCGCAGCGGAACTTTCTGCCACAGAATCCCGCTAGTCTGTGTCCCATAGCCCATCTATGGGAGAGCACGCGCTCCTCCGCTCAAAGAAGTGGCATGTCACATCTTTGAGCGGAGAGCAACAGGAACGGGGGAGCGCTCTTTCATAGACTGGCTATGACACATTGAGAAAGGCATTGAGAAAACATACCCTTATAGAGGAATATGTGTTGCTGAATCAATTGACAGACTTTCCAGTCTAAAATCTCCTGTATCCGCTAAACTTTATTCAATCTGTATTGGTAATGCCCGAAAAAAAAGTAAAGCATCACACCTTATAGTTGCATGTTGGTCAACCCCCCCCTTCCTCATTTTAGGCTATGTTTACATCAGAAATTCTGTTCTGAGCTTTCGTCACAGTTGTCTTTCCGTACTGGCCAATGACCACAAATGGAGCCCAAGTGGCCCCATTGACTTTTATTGGGTCCATCAGGTTTTCTACTTGTGTCGGTTATTATTCAGTGAAATGGCTGAAAAATTATGCCCTGTTATGGTGGCTCTGAGCAGACACAGTGTGTGCCTCTAACAGTGTGAACCTAGCCCTGTGCGTGATTTAATTTTTGAGTGAGTCCTTTCAGTGACCACTTTGTTTTCTCTTCTTTGTGTCTTTGTTGTTGTCTTGAGTTAGAAACTACTTTTTTTTTTTTTTTACAGAGCCATACCTACAACTCTTATGGAAGCAAGAATAAATTCTCTGTAACCAGTAAAGACTTACTGGTTAGTACAGAACCATATGCATAGTCCTTGTCAGTAAACAGCATAGATGCATCTAATGGTGACCATTTTGGACCATTCTTTATGCCAAAATGAACAGAATGTTTTTTTGGTTGGAAAAGGAAAGTCTAGAACATTTTTGTGGCATAACTGGCATACTAGGACTGTCACAGATTTCGTGTGAGAATTAAAATGTAGTCTACCAAGAATTGGTGTTAGTAAAAAAGTGACGTACATGTTGTTTAAGAGATTTGCTGTCACTTCTTACTGTCTTGTGTTTATTCTGTTGTCTTGTAGTTTATTCTGTCCAGTTCTAGGGTCCATTCCCATGCACAGGATCTGCAGCAGATTTGATGTAGCAGATTTTATGCTGTAGATCAGTTTAACTAAATGATGGAACTCTACTTTAACCCTTTGAGGACCAGGCCCAAAATGACCCAGTGGACTGCGCAAATTTTGATCTTTGCACTTTAGTTTTTCCCTCCTCCCCTTTTAAGAGCTCCAGCACTTTCAGTTTTCTATCTACAGGGCCATGTAATGGCTTGTTTGTTACAGGAATAGTTGTACTTTGTAATGGCGTCTTTAATTCTACCAGAACATGTATGACGGAATCCCAAATATATTATTTATGAAGATAAATAGGTGAAATAGTAAAAAGAATGCAATATGGTAACGTTTGGGGGGTTCCTGTGTCTACGTAATGCACTATATGGTAAAAGTGACATGATACTATCACTCTATAGGTCAGTCCGAACACAACCATATGCAGGTTTATACAGATTCTGTTTTTTTTTTTTTTTTTTTTTTTATGAAACCCTTTTTTTTTTTTTTGACAATTAATTGTTAATAAAGTGGGCCTATTGTGACGCTTATAACGGTTTTATTTTTTCACCTACGTGGCTGTATGGGGTGTGATTTTTTTTTTCCGCCATGATCTCTAGTTTTTATTAATATCATATTTGTGATGATCGAACGTTTTGATTACTTTTTATCCTTTTTTTCCATATATAATGTAACATAAAATCGGTAATCCGCGCGCTTTTTCCCCTCTTTTCGTCTACGCCGCTCACAGTTCGCAATGACGCTTGTTATATTTTAATAGATCGGACAATTACATACGCTACGGTATATTATATGTTTATTTATTTTTATATGTTTTATTTATATAATGGGAAAGGGGGGTGATTTAAACTTTTATTGGGGGAGGGGCTTTGGGGTAGTGTAATAGTGATTTTAACTTTTTTTTTTTTATACATTTTAAGTCCCTTTGGGGGACTTGTACATACATGACTTTCATTTTCTACACTGATCATTGCTATGCCATAGGCATAGCATTGATCTGTGTTATCGGCGCTCTGCCCATTGAGCCTGCCTGTGCATTTTTTTAATGATCGGGACCCCCGCAGTCACACTACGGGGGTCCCGATCGTTAAGTGACAGGGGACTCCCCCTGTCACTTACACTTAAACACCGCCGCGCTGCGCTCTGGTGCACGCTTCATAGCTCAGGATGTACCGGTACACCCAGGGTCGTCTGGGCACAGACTTCCAGGACGTACCGTTACGTCCTACGTCATCTAGGGGTTAAAGTGTACCTGTCGTTTGATTTTTTTTTTTTTTTGAAGAAAAAGATTTTAAGAAACTTTGTAATTGGGATTATTAGCTGAAAAATGCATTTTTAGCATGAAAAAGCAGTTTGAAGCTCTCCCCCCTGTCTTCATTGTTCTCTATGGAGAGGAGGGGTGGAGGGAGATGAGGGAGGCACCACAACAGGACAAAAAAGTTTTAATTTACCGCTACGTTACCGGGCTATCTTCTCTCAAGTCACCACTGACCTCTGACCTCTGAATAGAGGCTTTCACACAGGTCCCGCTGTGTAATTCTTTGTTCTCTGCTGCCAACTAATCTCCCTCCTTCCTCCTCCCCCATCCCCTCTCCATAGAACAGACAGGGGCACGTCTGATGCAACAAGACATAATTTCCTGATAATGAGCAGTGAATGGAAGAGAGGAAGAAGGGGGGGGGGGGGGGCTGGGAAAAGTCTTTTTAAATGCAGATAATGGCATATTTGACTAATCAACTTTAAATTTGGACATCAAATCTTCTGCAGTTACTGTATGTGTTAATGGACCTCTAGACAGGATCAGTAGCCTTTCAAAAGATTTTGTACTAGAAAATTTTGCATTTGCTTGTGCCTTTACACTCCCATTGAAATAAAAGACACAAACCTAATTGACCCCATTAAAGTCAATGAGGTTTGTTGTACTCTGAACCTTTGACGCCCTCTTGTACTCTTGTCTTGTACTGGAGGTTTGCACAGATTTATCACCTGTTCCCCAGCTTTTTAATGGTAATCTAACAGCAGGTTAGAACCTCTCTAACCTTCATCCTCAGCGTAGTTTTCATCAAAGCTTCAGTTTGGTTCGGGGTGGGACTGTAGCCCTCAGTGCACTGATCCGCCCCTCCCACATCTCCTTGTGAATATTGATCTGTTGCTCTGCAGTGATGAGTGTAGTAGTGACATCACTGCAGAATGCCACTTTAATATTTATCAGAAAGCAGCAGACCGATGGATTGGTTCACTGAGGGCTATAGACAACCCTCGGTGCATCAAACCACCTAATTTACACATTAATTAAACTTTAGATTTAGCGAAAACTGCTCTAAGGATGCATGTAACAACAGGTTAGATTCTTTTAATCTTCAATTAGTTACTCTAGATATTAGGGTCCATTTACACAGAAAGATTATCTGCCAAAGATTTGAAGCCAAAGCCAGAAACAGACTATAAACAGAGATCAGGTCATAAAGGAAAGCCTGAGATTTCTCCCCTTTTCAAATCAATTCCTGGCTTTGGCTTCACATGTTTGGCAGATAATCTGTCAGATAATCTTTGTGTAAATGGACCCTTAGGTATTCCCATGTGTACATTTATTGCTTATGGCATGCCATAAACCTCCTGGACATGTGCCTGTCTTGAGATTGAGGGCTACACCTTTTTAGTAACTTCAGGGTAACATAAACAGTGTAACTTCAAGTGCTTCACTGTTAAAGTGGTTGTCCTGCTACTACTGCCTGTTCATATAAAACAATAAACGTGTTATCCTTACCTCCGTGCACTTCCTCTGCGTTCTCCTCTGGTGTTGCCGGTGTCCCTCACTCACTGCAGAGCCTCGACTTTGGAGACACGCTCGTCTTGGGAATGACCACCTATTCAGCCACTCACTGAGACAGGACAGTCCTGCGGCCAGTGATTGGCTGATTGGGCTGTAGCTCCTGAGAAGAGTTTGTCTTGGAAGTGGAGGTTCTGCAGTCAGCGGGGGACACCGACAACACCAGAGGAGGACACAGAGTGCGGACAGGTAAGTATATTAAAAAAGCCGACTGTTGGAGAACCTCTTTAAAGGTAATTCAGAAATAGAAAAAGCACAGCTGCTTTCTTGCAAAAACAACACTACACCTGCCCACAGGTTGTGTGTGGTATTACAATTCATTTCTATTCACTTTGATGACGTGGCTCTCTTAGAATGAATGGAGCCGTGTAATACAGGGGAGGGAATTCCCTCCCACTGGGGGCGGGCCGGCCGACCTCCAGTGCTACAGACTGGCCGGTACCACTGGATCGAACGGCGCCGTGCACTGGAACTGGGCGGCGGTCCGAAAAACGGACCGCGGCATCGGCTTCCCTTTGCCGGCGCCAATCGATCCGTGGGTTCAGGTTAAAGAGGATGTACCGGGTGGAACATCCTCTTTAACTAGGATTATTTACCAGGATCATATTTAAAGTTGCTTCCTATTGGACACATCGGAGCAACCAAAAACACATTGGGGGAAATTTATCAGACATGGTGTAAAGTGAAACTGCCTCAGTTGCCCCTAGCAACCAACCAGATTCCACTGGTTTTCCAAAGAGTCTGGGAGGAATGAAAAGTAGAATCCGATTGGTTGCTAGGGGCAACTGAGCCAGTTTCACTTTACACCATGTTTGATAAATCTCCCCCATTGGTTGTAAAGATGTATACAGCATGTTTCAAAGAAAAATGAGTTACAATAGTCTGGAATTATGATGGTAGTATAATTCTTAGAATTATTTATCTCCAGAAAGAGGGAAATAGTTTGTCATGTGAACATGTCGCTTATTTTAATGGCAGATGTATTTTAGTATGGAGATGTTGTATGTTGCATCCACTTGAAGGTCATTTTACGTAGCCCGGTTAGTGGATCCGGCAGGCACGTACAGCTGGGATTGTAAAAGTACTGCATTTACTTTTTCTTATGTCCGGTCTATAGTGGTATAGTTTTTAATATGTGTTTTCTGCCTCTTACAGACTGGACTTAATCACGATCAGAGAAACTATAGCAGCCTTAAATATAGCAAACCCATCTCCACCTACCAAACTCGGGTCCGTTCTGTTTGCTTCCTGAACTGGTCTTGTGTGCTATAACCATTAAGGTGCACTTTGGAGTTAACATCAGAGTTGAATTGCTGGCATGTTAGATTAAGCAATGAAATGTAAGCATATAGATGCAACATACTGTCGCCATACAAGGCCTGCACATGTAAATACAGATGTTCACACAGGAGGAAGCTTTTACAGCCAGATGACTCGAAACAGGAAATGCTGTGATTGCTTCTCCTTGAAGTGGGCTGGTTCTTTTAACTGACTCTTGCGAAACATGTTTGTTCCAGTGATAGCATGCATCAGATAAAAGTAGCTACTAGCAAACTACTTTGTTGTTTTGCCTGTCAATAATTTCTTTAGGCTATGGTGGTAATACACAAATAACTAACATCTACTTAACTACGTGTTTCACATACAAAAGTCACAAATGTATGTCTGGAGTGTAAAAAGGTTTGGCATGCCATGTTGTTTTTTGTGTTAATTTTTAAATATGTCATTTAAATATTTTTTCCCACATAGTCCTCTTCAATGTACAGTGACCCCCTTGCCACTTCCAGGAGTTCCAGGGTTAGTATTTTGCTGGTTATAAATTACAAGAATAGTCATTGCAGATTAACCTCTTTCCTCTTAAAGGGAACCACTCATGTCCTAATCTGTCTGCATCGGGTAGGGCTGGGTGGTTATAGCCTAAAACAACAACATGATTAAAGGAGAAGTCAGGCGAAAATGTATTAAAAAGTATTGTATTGCCCCCCAAAAGTTATACAAATTACCAATATACACTTATTACAGGAAATGCTTATAAAGTGCTTTTTTCCCTGCACTTACTACTGCATCAAGGCTTCACTTCCTGGATAACGTGGTGATGTCACTTCCTGGATAACGTGGTGATGTCACTTCCTGAATAACATGGTGATGTCACGACCCGACTCCCAGAGCTGTGCGGGCTGTGGCTGCTGAAGAGAATCATCCTCTCTGGGAGTCAGGTTGTGACAACACCATTTTATCCAGGAAGTGAAGCCTTGATGCAGTAGTAAGTGCAGGGAAAAAAGCACTTTATAATCATTTCCCATAATAAGTGTATATTGGTAATTTGTATAACTTTTGGGGGGCAATACAATACTTTAATAAAAAATTTTGCCTGACTTCTCCTTTAATTGAAATGTAACCTTGATTAAGATTATTGAACAATTATTATGCCACACCCATTATATCACATTTATATACAGATGTGCTTTATGAGATCTTTTGTTTCATGTATACAGATCCTATGCAAACCTATGTGTCCCAGGTTTACAGACTCTGTCCCTGTCCTTTCATGTTTTAAGTTATCAAGAACATGTAGCAAGGGACTGAAGTAAGGGCCCTATTCCACCGGATGACTATCATTCGCATAATCATTAACGATCTCAAACGACCACTATTGCGAAAGACCTGAAAACGTTCACTCATTTCCATGGAACCATAATTGTTACTTATGATCGTATTTGCGATAGTTTTTTCTTCGCTATTGCGTTTGTATCTACTGCGAAAGATGTCTTAATCAATGCGAACGATTTGCGAACGAGCAACGATAAAAATAGGTCCAGGTCTTATGGCCCTATTTCACGGGTCGTCTAGAGGAGCAAACGAGCGCTCTCAGTGCTTGTTTGCTCCTCGTTCCCCGCTCGCTGCCGCCGCTATTCAACGATTTCTCGTTCGGTCATTAATCGTTAACTGCATTTCAACAGAACGATTATCGTTTAGATTCGAACGATTTAACAATAATCTGAACGATAATCGTCCCGTTGAATAGGGCCCTAACAGGATCAGACTACACAGGCCTGCAAAAGTATGCGAGGCCTAACCCCTGACCCTCCAATCAAACACTACAACCCCAACCCCCTGGAGACCCTTCTAAAGCCCCAACTCCCCTGCTATTTCCACTGTGTTGTACAGAGGTAACAATTACCACTTATTTGCTGTGAAGATTCACAGATTAAATACAGCACAGGTATAATATATCACACAAGAGCAACACATACAATATTTTACACTGCAGCACACACTACACACCACACATACATACAATATTTAATACATCACACACACACACTATATCACACTGCAGCAAACACTACAGATCATACATACATACATACCACATATCACACAGCATCAGCATTACAATACACATCAGATATGCATAAAATATATCACACAGCAGCACACACATCACACATACGTACAATATATCACACAGGAGTGCACACAAACTGCACATCACAAAATACATACATGTATACACACAATAAGAAACGGGGGGCAGAGGCTGGGTAAAACACCAGGGGAGGGGTTACTAGCCGTGTAAGATATTGAGGGGTTGTTCACAGGCTTGGGTAGGAGGCAGGGGGTTCAGTGGTCTAGATACTTGGGGTGAGCAGGCTGGGTAAGATGGCACATACTGGATGGCTCAAATATTTGGAAAGTGGAGCACTGAGGACAGCATGTGGAAGACCGTACGTTGAGATAGAGGGGGAGGACAAGGGCACTCGCCACTCGGGCACTGCTTTCATGTGCTTTATGCTGCAATTCATCTTTCCAAACCCTGCCCACATACATATCCCCTTCAGTAGCTGCCTGTACTGTCCCTGCTGCTTTGTTACATGCCATCTGCACGGTATGTCAGAGTGACATCCCCTGTAGAGGCCTGGGCATTTCAAAGAGCCTTTCTCCAAAAGGAAAAACCTTCTCCTTTTGGCTGGGACACCTTGTGGAGAGCAGGGAATTCCGACATTGAGGGGATTTCCTGCCCAGCAGGTGTCGCAGCCCAGGGAGTGTGTTCAACTGGCCTCATGGTAAAAGCGTGAAAAAACAAACAAACAAAAAATGACCTGCGGGAGATCAGGTCGGTTAACCAAGGCCATTTTTCTTCACAATTTATCGCAGAGCTCTAGACTTGGGGCATTATTTGCAAAATATTACTCTTTAATCCCTGCTTCTGGTAATTAGGCATGGGGCAGAGCCGCAGTGGCATTTAGATATGCTGCCTCCACCCTCTTCCTAGCCATTCACACATGATTGGCACCCTGAGTTCTGGGAACTCAAAGAAGATGTCTGGCCAAATAAAAAACAAAAGCAGAACGGACAGGGATTGGGGAAAACATTTTAAACAACCTATACTTACCGAACCCCATGCCTTTGCAGTGCTGCACCCCTTCTGGGATTCTCCATCTCTACCCTACCCCCCCCCCCCCCCCCCCACACACACACACACACACACACACACACACTCCACCCCATCCCTCCCGCTAGGTCATGTCTCAGCTGATGGATGCCCCACTCAGCCAGTGAGTGACTGGGGCAGGACACCGCTTCAGTCACTGACTGGCTGAGCAGACTGTCTTCCACCCTTTCTCTGTGGCTTCTCTGTGACGAAGTAAGAAATGAAGAGAAGATGACATCTGGTGGGGTCCCAAGAGCTCTGTGTTGTGGTGCTGCAAGGACACGAGGACTGGTAAGAATAGATTTGTTTATTATGTTCCGCCCCACCCCCTACTGGCCCTGTAATTATGAATTTGGTTGGAATTCTCCTTAATGCCAATCAAGCCTGGTACACACCACCATGGACATGACTGGCTCCTTTTTAACTTCCAGAGAAGCTTAAGTAAACCACTGAATGAGGCCTAAACATGGTCACTGCCAGTCCGTGCACAGATGCATCAGCCTTCATTTTGTTAGGGTTTTGATGTATCCTTGCCTTTTACAGCAAAATCGTGGTGTGACTGCAACCTTAGTCTATAATTTTCCTTTGAATCCACTTCTGGCTTCAAAGGAAAAATGAATTGAAATACTGCAACATTTTTTATTTTTTTTTTAAATGCTGCGTATAATTTACAGTAACCAGACTACATTTCCTAGAATGCACATGACTTAAATGTTTATCTAAGCAGCCAGGCACACTATATGCCGTTTCCATGTTAAGGTTTTGGGGTATTAGTGTCATATAGTGACAGATATCACTATAAATAACTTCCCAGGTAGTCAGACTCTTAATAAAAAAAAAAAAAATGTTTTATTCACAGACTTCACCAAAGCTAAGCACTAGTTTGACTCGAAGCGCCAGCTCGGTTCGTATTTGCCATCTGCTTCATGCGCTGTTGTGAAATGCAAAGAAACTGGCTTATTTGCAGGAAAAGGCATACTTTGGCTTCTAGGGATTGGAGTTCACACTGCAGTTTTTTGTCATGCTACTTTATTGTAATCTTTATGTGCCATTACCTTAAACTAAATTCTTAACAGGTTTTCCAGGCAAACTAAACTTTTGGGATATTCCTCCCTGAGCAATAAATACCAAGAATTGACCACATACTTACCTCCCCTGCTTTTCTGCTGCTGTCAAATCTTCACTACTGTCCTTTTCCTTCTCTGTCCAGTCATTCAGTCCCGCTCAGCCAATCACTGGACTGAGAAGGTGTAAGAAAAGGACCGCAGCTGAGATCACAAGATTTAACCATGGCAGCAGCAGGGGAGGTAAGTTTTCTAGTCCAGCATTTTAATTTTTACAGGCAAAGAGTTAGATTTAGTATTAGATTTGACTGGAAAACCTATTAAACAATTATCAGGTAAAGTAGTTTCTAGACAGCTGTTTGTCATTGAAAGCATGTCTTGGAGATGGCTTTGGACAATGCTTAGCCACTTGCATACTGCTGAAGATTAAATGAGTGCTTCTGAGTTTGCAGTCCTATTGCTATGGGGAATAGCCTTTGGATGACAAGTCTAGTATGTAAAGATCACATGTAAAGTTAATAGTGGACCTCTGCCTCCTATATTTTCTTTTAGACATCACTCTATGATGGTGGTTTTACTAGCTCGTACACACCCAGAACTGTAAGTCTCAACTTTCTTGTAGCTTGTATTCTTCTTGAGGGTCTTGAAGTCAGGCAGTATTCAACTATTGATTTTCTTTTGTACTAACCCTGTCACCAGCCATCTGAGTACAGCTACAATTCCTCCAGAGCCAGCTCTACAAGAAGCAGTCCCGTGGTGAGAACTCCTGCTGCATGGGTGTGCACAGCCCCAGTCATAAATAACCTTAAGGGGGTCTTTCTCTATTGCACTCATGTTATCTGACATTAAAACTATCTGTACCAACTATATATGGGTCATAGAGTAACACTGTATGGCTGCAACCTACAGCTTGTCACGTTTCAGTGCTTGTAAATAGTAAACAACCAGTGACATCTTTTTGGTCTGTGTGTTTAATAACATTTGGGACATATTAGTTTATGAGTAACATGTGTTGATGTGCTGCATTTCATCATGTTCCCTAGTGTACAGATGATGAGGGGTCTGTGTCCTCCTATAGTGCTGGACGAGGACGAAGAGATAGTGTGGTGAGATCAGTTGCATGCACATGTTTTTTGCATCATTTTAATAACTGAGAACTGTATTTATTTTTACTGCAACTGTTGAGGTTGTATCCTTCTTAGGCTATTTAACGTTCTGCAGTGCTGTATTCTATTATTGATTATACCAGTTTTCAATACTTTATTGTCATACATTTTTTTTTTGTGATTAATGCCTAATACCTAATGTGCCACTTATGAGTATACATTTTACTCTATTCTGTCAGAACAAGCAGTTGAACAAATGTGTCAGTTTATTGTCGCCATTAACTTCTAATTCCTCTTTCTGCTGAACTGCTACTGATCTGCCCCAACCCTCCCATATTTCTTCACTTTAGTTGCACTGTTAGGTGTACTTTTGGTTTTCCCTCCTCATTGGGATACTGTGGCACTGTAAATTGCTCTAGGTGCTGCAGAACCTCATTATATCCTCCCATCTACTCCAAAATGTGGCCAGGTTATTTGACATATTAGGCTTCTCCTTCCATTTTGAACCTGTCATTGCATTTGTGCTGCCTGTACCATGAGTCATTGGGATGGTCCATGGTGGTACCCATAGAGGGAGAAATCTATCAGTCAAAGCTGGTGGCGTGGAGGGATGCTGCTGGAGACCATCTCAGTTACTCTTTGTTTAGGCAGCATGAAAGTAATGATAGGTTTCCTTTAAAGGGAAACTTATATCAGGTTAGAAGAATCTAATCTGCTGTTATGTTTCCATAGCACACAGGATGCTAAAAATAAAGGTCATTTTCTTACTCATGTTCAACATAATATAATTTAGGCATTTTGGGGCACTGGAGGTGGGATTAGCATCCTTAATGCACCAGTCTGTCCTACCCACTAGCACTTTCTCTTAAATATTTATCTGGCGCTCTACAGTGATGGGCGCTTGAGTGGCATCCTTGCAGAGCTCCACCTCAATATTCATGAGTAGGCACTGTGTTGGTGGAGTAGATTGGTAACCCCACCCCCAGTGGACCAAACTGCCTAATTTACATATTAGTAAAATGAAAGATTTGCTGACAACTGCCCAAAGGATGACGGTAAGGAAATTACCCTCATCCTCAGTGTGCAGTGTGCTATGGGAACATAACAGCGGGTTAGAGTCTCCCTTTAAGAGGAGCTTTCTTTGGTGCCTATTACAAGGTATGCTGTACCAATGGCAGCACATCCATATCTCCTCTCATATTGCTGTAATTGACAGGCACACGTCAGCTGTCATTTTATTATTGGTCTTGAGTGGCTTAGTAAGCTTTTATTTTTTCCGCCGTGTCTCCCAAGTTATCAGACTTTTCAGACCAGAGTGAATCTGCAGCGGATTATTTTAGTCGCTCCAATCGTAGGGGAAGTATTGTGTCTGATGATATCAGCCTCCCTGATCTCAATAATGTGAGTTGTAATGCATGTTCAGACACTGCCTTGTGCATTGAGATGGTGTTTCCCCCTTCACGCCCTAACCTGTTGTGGCATGGAAGTTTGGTGAAACATATGCTTTGTCCCAGATTTAGCAGTGTGTTTGTGCAATGGAAACAGGTGTAAACTGCCAACAGCAGCTCAGCTTTTATTTTACCAGAGCTGAAAACAAATGTGATTGGTTGCTTATGTGCAGTTTACACCAGTTTACACACATTGGGGAGCTTTATCAAAGTGTGTAAAACTGGTATAAACTGCCCACAGCAACCAATCACCGTTCAGCTTTCAGCTTTGGTAAAGTGAAAGAGGAGCTATGTTTGGTTGCTATTGGCTGTTTACACCCATGTATATTTTACACACTTTGATAACTCTCCTTTGGGTGTTTTTTGGCAAGGAAAATGATAATTCCTATTATTGTTATTATTATGTGGTGCCGAACATGTGGAAAGGACTAACAGGAGTTTAATGTATCACTTTGTTTGATGGAGGCTTGTGCTTTTATCCTTACATCTGTAAATGTATGAATTACACTATCCAGGATGTCAAGGCTAGATGATTGGACTGATACACAATTGTACAGCTTTGTGTGCTATTAAACAGTGTTCCAGCATTGCATTTGAGTGGACTAATCCTTACCAATAACTTGAGAACCTGTATGTGCATGACTGTATGTTACCTGGAGTAATCTGATTTGCTTGTATGCATATCCATTCTCCAATGCATTCTTGTGACTGTACATCAGCCTATACATTTAAGATAAGTCAAGAAATTTTGGGCATTTCATCCAACTACTTTATGTAAACTTTCTCCCGATTGGCTCTCTTACTCTGGCAATATCCTGGCGGGATTGTTATGCGTCACAGGCCTGCTCAGCAAATCATTCACGCCATTATGGCCAACGATTGGCCAAAGTGGGCCTGTGACGTATTGTTTATAGTAGAGTTGAGCAAACTTAGGGTACAAACCCACACACCGTATACGCAGCAAATACGCAGCAGTTTGATGGTGAAGATTTAATGCTGAGTTCAGTTATTTAGATCTAATCTGCTGCGTTTTTGTTGCGTATTTGTTGCGTTTTTGCTGCGTATTCGCTGCGTATCGCAGCAGTAAATACGCTGTGTGTACGGTGTGTGGGTTTATACCCTTAAAGTAGGTTTGGATTTGTGCGAAATGCTTGGCTTGGACCCTGCTGTCTGGAAAATATGAATACAGCAATAGGAGACCTAGGCAGCCCTAGGGCTGCATCCATCTTCTCTGGGCAGTGGGATTCAAATGGCTAGCATTTGGGTTCATATAAACCCAAACTTTGCTGTTAGTTTATAAACCTGGAGTGCCAAAGCTCAGGGGTCCCATGGACCTTGGTGGGAGGAGGGGGGGGGGTTAAGGAAGGTGTTTTTTTTTTTGTTTTGTATTTTTCCTTTTTTAAACCCTCACCTCAACGATCATTATATCCCAAATAAGGAAATAAGGTTAGGCTGCACACCCCCTTTGACAGTATTCTACTTTTGCAGGGTACTGTGAGTCTTGGCATTGATTTTGTGTTGTTTTTTAACTCATGGTAATATTATTGGTGCTAAATAATTAAGGCATTTATCCATTACCAAGATGATTAACCCTTTACATCCGCTAATATTTTGTTAAAGTGTCACTGGCGTTTAATTTTTTTTGCAGAACTTAATAGTACAGATGATTTTAAGAAACTTTGTAATTGGGTTTATTAGCCTAAAAATGCTTTTTTATCATGATAAAGCAGTTTGAAGCTCTCCCCCGTTTCTTCATGGTTTTCTATGGAGGGGTGGAGGGAGATAAGGCACCGAAACAGGACAACAAAGAGTTAATTTACAGCGACATCACCGGACTATCTCCTCTGAAGTCAGCACTGACCTTTCTGACCTCTGAATACTGGCTTTAACACAGCTCCCACTGTGTAATCCTTTGTTCTCTGCTGGTAACTAATCTCCCTCCTCCCCTCTCCATAGGTTAGACAGGGCTCGAATGATGTATAAGAGTTGAGATTTCCTGATAATGAAAAGTGACGGAGAGAGGACGGAGAGGAGGGGGGAAAGTCTTTTTGAATGCAAATAATGCGTATTTGCTCAATAAAGCCAATTACAATTAAGTTTCTTAAAATCAAACAAACAATCAACAGTGACACTTTAATTGAATACTTGTTCTGCAACCTTTGACTTATATTCCTTTACTTATTTTTAAAGCTGGATGAAAAGAGCGACAAGCAGTATACTGAAGGTTATTCCAGGGTAAGTACAATTTTTATAATTTTAAATTCATAGCTTGTATGCCCTTAGTAAGTTGCTAATGGGAAAATTACATACAGAAGGCTGTTTAAAAATCTTGGTTACAGAAATCTAGAACCACTGAAGAGGTTTAAAGAGGACCTGTTTCCAACCCCAAAAAATGAGCTGTTATTGAAGCATCTGGTGCCTTGATTACACACCTCTTTACAGTTTCTCCTATTATTAAAATGAAAGCATTACTATTATTTCCAGTAACTTTTTTTTTTAACCAAATTTTATTGCCACAAGTTGTCATAATAATGTACAATATGAACAGTACTACGTTAGATACGGAAAGTCCATAGTCCAGTGCCACAATCCAAACTGTCCTTGGTGCAAAATGCAGTTTTACACTGGCTTTGTGCCCTTATTTCTTTTTTTCTTAACGTTGTCGTCCACCTCTGTTGATTTTTTTTTTTGCCTAAGTCACATAAAATATCATAAATGTAGAACCAATAAGTCAACAATAAACAAAAAAGCCAAGGAGATCCCACCATCCATCCTACATGTCAAGTTTCAGCAGACCCAGTGTACCCTTCAAGTCTTCTTTACAATAACTCTTTGACATGTGAATCCAAAGCTCAGGGCGGTATAGTTTACTAATACTTGGTGCCATATGTTATTGCAGAGAACAGTTTTTTATGCAGCAGGACCAAGACAGTCGTTCTCCCCCCGCATACATACAGTAATTGTCATCTCTATAAACTCATGCACGAAAAGCTGTCAGTGACTTATTCTAAGGTTTTTTAAAGGAAAATGGCAATAGCAAGTGCTATAGATATTGAACATGCAGGGAATACTATATGTGAGTCATGTATAGTAAGTGTTTTTACTTAGCAAATGGAGTGGCTCAAAATAATTTTTGCCAAGTAGTTAAAGCATAACAGTCATTTGTGTAAACTTTGACATGTTGTCCAGACAAAAAGTTTAGATGGCATTGAGTCTCAGTCCTAGAACCCAATGTGACTTTTGACCACCTTATCTAAACTTTTCACGTATCTGGATAAACACGTCCAAGTTAAAGCAGCAGTGAAATTTATAAAAAAGTTAAACACTATAACGTTAATAGGGATAAGTTGGTAATGACAGCTATTTTCCCTTTCCTGTGCCTTCACATATTTTGCCTATGTCTTGTTTTGTGCAGAGGAGTTTTGGTTACCTGAATTATCTGTATCCTGCATTTTGATGTTTATCTAAATATCTTTTTCTTTGGTTTGTGAAGCCATCGTCTCGTAATGCAACCTCTGCGCTTCCTGGAACCTTTACACCTCAGAGTGGGTCATCTTCTCGAAGAGGCAGTGGCGATGCAAGTAGTTTAGTAGATCCAGATGCTTCTCTAAGTGAATTACGGGTAAGAATTAGAAGAACATGCACCTTCCTGATCTGCCAGCAGCACAGGTGTATCCACACCACGCCTTTAAATAGTTACAAGTTTCGTAAAGGGACACACTTCTTCTAGGATAACCATATTTATAGTAAACACTTTCCTTTGCTTGGTGACATCTACTATTTGACTCCAATCTACTTTGGTTACATATGTTGTGAGATATATCTAGTAAATATTATGTAAGAACCAAAGTAAAAACACTTAGGTGGAAATTTATCAAGCAGTCCTAAAGTAGTAATATAGTTTTTTAGTTGTTGTCTTATGCAGCCTTCCACATTGATTCATCAAAGTTGGTACCACTCCCAGTTAAACACTAAAAAGGGTAAATGTAATTTAATTGAAGCTATGGAATTGTGTGCCATAATCTTGAATCTCTTGGTTTCTCCATTGCAGATTTGTCACTTTTATTTTATTCTTTCCTGCTTTCCACAACAATTATTTTCTGTATATAACATTTTGCATTTTGATAGTATGGTGCATTGCCTATCTTCAACAGGATATCTATGACCTTAAGGACCAGATTCAAGATGTAGAGGGGAGATACATGCAGGGGCTAAAAGAACTAAAGGTATCAGGGTTTCCAGTCCTTTCACTGCCCCTTTAAAAGCATGCTTCTTGGACTTCAGAAATGGAACACATTTCTTTCTGCTCCTTAACGGACTGCTCAGGGCTTAACTAATAACTTAGCATGAGCCATATATATATAACATGCCACATACACAAAATGCTATGCTCCTGTTTATTTACTTACGTATATCTTTTTACTCTTTACACAATTAAAGTCTGTCCATGACAGGAACCCTCCAGTAGGAGAGGCTTCCTATGGGAATCCCCATAGAAAACTTCTCCTGCTCTGGACAGTTCCTGTCTCGGCCAGAGATGTCACTAGAGAGCACTGTGTCAGACTGAAAATAAAACAACATATCCTGCATGACATATAGTAGCTAATAAATATGGGAAGACTTAGAAATCTATATAACTTTCTTACACCAGTTGATTTAAAGGAAAAAAAAAAATTAGCTGGACAACCCCTTGGATAGTTCATTGGATTTGTTGTTGGCTGAAGGATAGATAGTGGGTTGTTAATAGTCTATATCCTGAGTAGAGACTGGTTACAGTTAGTGTGCCGCAAGGGTCTGTTCTGGGTCTTATTCTTTTTTTTTTTTTTTGTAAATCAGGCTTTTATTGAAAGGTATGTCACAATAACAAAGCAGACAAAGAACAAAGTAATAAAGTAGTAAAGTAATGGTAGACCAAACAGAGTCCAACAAATAATGGGTCCTCAGACAGCTAGTAGTCCAGGAGAGGAACAGTTCGAGGTATTCGTCGAAGCAAGCAGTATATTGGAACAATTCCGCCCACGCAGGACGGAAATGTGGGCTTTGGTGTCCACCATACAATTCAATAGCGTAACAGAATCGCCCGTCTAGGCGGTTAACTCGTTCAAAGCACTACTCCGTAGAAAAGGAGAAAGAAAAATACAGAGTAGGAGAGAAGAGGCAGATGGTGCGTAATTCTACCTCCCATCAGGAGGATAAAAAAAGTGAGAGAAAGAAGAAAAGAGGAAGGAGGGGGGGGGGGGGTCAGGGAGGGGAAGGGGGTACATATGGGGGTGGGGGGGGGGGGGGTCAGGAGGGAGGGGGGGAACATGTGGGGGTAGGGGGGGGTCAGGGAGGGGGGGGGGGGGGGTACATGTGAGGATAGGGTTGGGCCATGACGTCCCCAGGGCAGGAGAGACAACCCCCAGTACCGGGGCCCGGGAGAGGGCTAACCTCGTCCTGGCAGCTCACGTGAGCCATCTCGCAAGGGAAGGGCTGGTTTTGAAGGTCACCCACGGGAGCCAGGTACGGTCCACTTTTTTACTGCGGCCGTGCTCCTCTGCCGTCAAGGATTCCATTCGATAGAGGGAGTCCATCTCGGCTAGCCAATCAGCAATGGAAGGGCTGCTGTTGACTTCCAGTACCTAGGAATAACAGCCCTGGCAGCCGTCAGAAAATGACGAAGTAGGCCCCTCTTGGCGGCCGAGGGAGGGCCCGGGACCAAGGAGAGCAGGGCAAGAGCAGGGGAAGGGACCAACCTCTTATCCGTGACCGTGGTATAGATTTCGAAGACTGCATTCCAGAAGGGGTGCAGGACCGGGCAGTCCCACCAGATGTGGAGCATAGATCCCACCCCTGTGGTGCAGCGCCAACATGTGTCGGGCACGTCCGGGTAGAACCTGTGAAGCAGCGAGGGACAACGGTACCATCGGGTGAGTATCTTAAAGTTCTTCTCCTGCGCGTGACAAGCCAGTGGCCATTTATGCGTCAGGGTGAAGATTTTCTGCAAGTCTGGCTCTGAGAATGTGACGCCTAGGTCCGTTTCCCAGGCCGAGATGAAGGCAAGAGCCGTATCTGCATCTTTAGCCATGAGAAGACGATACAGCCGGGAGACAACCCTCTCGGGCGGCGACGGTGACAGGAGCAAGGACTCCAAGTCAGTTTGTTCTACAGTGCGGACTCCTCCTGGGAAATGCAGGGTCAGGTACGCTCTCAACTGTGCATGCTCGAACCAGGATAGATTTTTCTCGGGGCAAAGTTGTTGCATAGTTGCTAGCGGTGGAAGAGTGGCATTAGCGCCTAAGACCTGGGCTATCCGGGCGCCCTCCGAGGCTGACCATAGCAGAAAAGACTCCCTATCGCAAGCTGGAGGGAAAGCTGGGTCACCAAACAGGGGGCTCATGAGACCTGGGCGATGTGAGAGACTATATAATGGTAGGAGCCTGTCCCACACCGACAGGAACTGTCCAGTCAGCGGGGGAAAGGCAGAGATAGCAGGGCGGTCCACAGGAAGCACCCAAGGCAGAGATTTTAATGGAATCGGGGACAGGGCCCCCTCCAACCCCACCCACTGTTTGTCTGAGGCTCTGTGGAACCAATCCACAAGGCGCAACAGCGTACATGCCTTACTGTAGATGGAGAAATCTGGTAGTCCAGCGCCTCCCGAGTGCTTCGCACGCGTGAGCGTCTTGTATTTGATGCGGGGTCTGACGGAGCCCCAGACAAAGTTCCGGACAACGGTTCGTAATTGTTTAAAGAACGGGCCGGGTATGTGTAGAGGAAGGGCCTGGAAGAGATATAAAAATCTGGGCAGGACATCCATTTTGATCATGTTGATTCTTCCGAACCAGGAGAGGAGGGAGCGATTATAGTTAGAAAGGTCAGTCTTTGTTCGGGCCAGCAATGGGGAGAAATTTAGAGAGAACAGCAATGACAGGTCCGTTGGAACCCAGATTCCCAGATATTTGAGGGCCTGTGATTGCCATTTAAATGAAAAGGCTTCCCTGAGCTGCCGTACCATAGGGGCCGGGAGGGAAATATTTAAGGCCTCCGTTTTTGAATAGTTGACCCTAAAGTTGCTGACCTGGCCAAAGAGCTCTAATTCCCGCAAGACTGCTGGAAGGGTTATAACAGGGTTAGATATATACAGCAGCAGGTCATCTGCGTAAAGTGCCGCCTTATAATGGGAGCCCTTCAGACGTATACCCGCTATATCAGGAGATGCCCGCAGTGCCACCACCAAGTGTTCCATAACCAGGACATACAGCAGAGGAGAAAGCGGGCACCCCTGACGTGTCCCATTTGCAATTGTAAGGGGGGCTGAGAGGAGTCCGTTTACTTTAACCCTAGCTGTTGGTCCGCGGTATAAGGCGCCTATCTTGCCCATCATCCCATCTCCCATACCCAGCTGGCGTAGTGTGGCCCAGAGAAATGCCCAGTGGACGCGGTCAAATGCTTTCTCAGCATCGATTGATAGCATACACGCTGGGGACCGCGTCCCCTGGGCATGGGACATCAACAGCAACGTTTTATTGAGGTTATCCCTCGCTTCACGTCTAGGGACAAAACCCACTTGATCGGTATGGATGATCGAGGGGAGCGAGGGGGCCAGTCTGCCGGCTATCATTTTAGAGAAGAATTTAATGTCTGAGTTAATCAGGGAGATTGGCCGGTAATTGGCGCACGAAGACGCGTCTTTACCCGGTTTGGGGATCACTACAATTGTGGCCATTAGGGACTGGGGTGGGAAGGGACAGGACGGGGAAATGGAGTTGAAAACCCGGGCAAGAAAGGGCGCGAGCTGGCCAGAGAACTGCTTATAGAACTGGTCGGTGTACCCGTCCGGGCCCGGGCTCTTCCCATTTGGCGTATTTTTAATGACTGTGGATAGCTCAATCTCAGAAAATGGGGCCTCCAACGAATCAACTGCCTCCCCCGAAAGGACTGGCAACGCACTAGACGTGGCGTATGACTCCACCCTGTCCGAGAAGGCAGTCGGGTCCATGTCGTGCAAGGGTCCTTTCAGATTATATAGGTTTTGATAATACTCTCTGAAAACCGTGACTATGTCCGTCGGGTTGTGCTTAGTTCCATGTCCAGAGTCTATGGAGGGGATAAATGTACTGCCCGATTTGGGGTGCAGGAATCTGGCCAGCGGTGCGCCACATTTGTTGGAGTGTTCGTAATAAAAACGCCGTAGGCGTTCACGGAAGCGTGTATATTTTTGATCGATCAGGGCTTTTAGTTGAGTTCTGGCTTCCAGGAGGGTCGCCAGGACCTCCGTATCCCGTGTCTGTTTGTGCGTGAGTTCAGCAGTCTGTATGTGGGATAGGAGTTTTTGAATTTTAAGGCCATTGTCTTTCTTAAGTCTAGCTCCGTTCTGAATGAAGACCCCCCTAATTACACACTTAAGAGCTTCCCATTGTAGGGGTAACTGGGTATCATCAGCCCCGTGGGTGGCAAGAAAGTCCGAGATGGCGGATCTGACCTGAGCCTGACACACTGTGTCTTTCAGTAGATTAGGGTTCAGGTGCCACGTCCATTCGCGCGGTACCCGGTCAGGAAGGGGGAGTGACAGGGTCACCGCGGCATGGTCTGCCCATATGATCGGGTCTATGACTACTTGAGGGCGCCAGGAGAGGAGGTGGTGATCGACTAGGATGAGATCAATCCGGCTATAGGAGTCATGCACAGATGAGTAATACGTGTAGTCTCTTACCCCTGGGTGGAGAATCCTCCAGACATCCACTAGTCTATTGTCAAATAGCGTTCTTTTCAGAGCGCGAAGCTGTGAGGAGGGAATAGAAGATCTACCCGCGGAAGAGTCCGACTGTCGGTCCATCACCAAATTGAAATCGCCTGCCATGATGAGAAGGCCCTCAGCGAAGCGGTTGAACTCCCGGAGGTATCGCCTGCCCACCTGTACCTGATTATGATTGGGAAGATAGAGATTAGCGATAGTAAACACTCTCTCAGAAAGTTTGAGTTTTAAAAAGAGGTACCGCCCCTCAGTGTCTACACAGGTATCCACCACAGATGCCGCCAGTGATTTATGCAAGGCAATACTGACGCCCTTTGTCTTAGCAGCTGTGTTGGTACTATGGAACCATAAGTTGTAATGACGGGTGGGCAGTGCCGAAACATGACCCGTCCTGAAATGGGTTTCCTGAAGGAGTAGAACATGGATCCTTTTTTTGTGCATATGATAAAGAATTTGTGAGCGTTTTTCAGGCTTGTTAAAACCTCGCACATTTAATGTCGTGACCCGTAGGGACGTCATGGTGGGTATAGGGAGGTGGAGGGGGAGAGGGTGGTACCGAGGGAGCAGAAGAAAGAGAAGAAGCAAATAGGTAGATGAGTGAAAGCACTGAAGGAAAGAAAAAGGCAGAAGGATAGATTCTGCCCGCCTCAATCCACTAAGGACAGAGGAAAGTATAAACACTTACGTGTTATCGTGTTTATAGTAAACACCTAAGGTAGGCTATGTGGGGAAGTGACTGGAGTGACACCAACGTACGCACCAAACGCCTCCAGCACCTCGCCGCCTAAACATCTTGTGTCAGCAAACCCAGAAAGCATAAACATATAAACTACCCCAAAGGGGGGACCTCAAGAAAAAAATATGTGAGGGAGTGCTGAGGAGGAGCGCATATGCAGTCTGCAAGGTAAAATCAGGGTCGCGGCCGTGCCACTAGGCATGTTATCGCACACCCGACTCGCTTTCACATATGCGGTCCCCCTCATGTGCAGCCCATGACTGTATGTAATCGGGTACACCCGATTCAGGGGTAGTCCCCGTCTAAAGGCCGCAATACCCAGGGACAAGACAATATATGTGTACAACACAAACCCAACCTGGCGGTAGAGCAACAGTTGTCCAGTCAGAGTTATGGAATACATGGGTAGCCGGCCCCGGGTGGGTCCCAACAATCGGCAGGTAGTAATAACTAACTAACCGCGAAAGCGGTTCCACATTCGGCCTCTGATAGGGTGCCTAAACGAGAGACCACCCCAGGCCGGCCCCCAAACAAGTCGCATCAACGCCACCCCCCAATAGCTGACAAACAGGCCAACCTTAACCAGGGCTATAATGTCCACGGTGCATGACCTCCTTAATGGTCCCCAGGGAGGAGGACGTAACACTCCAAGGGAGGGAAGGGGTGAAAGGGAGAGGGAAGGGGGGGGGAGGGGGGGGGAAGGAAGGGTGGAGAGGAGCGGGGTTACTGCGGCATGGAAGGGTGGAGAAGAGGGGTGGGGAGGGAGCGGGGGGAGTGAGGGCGTCTCAACCTCGATGGTAGTGACATCACAATTACAGCAT
Source organism: Dendropsophus ebraccatus (assembly GCF_027789765.1). Lineage (NCBI taxonomy): Eukaryota > Metazoa > Chordata > Amphibia > Anura > Hylidae > Dendropsophus > Dendropsophus ebraccatus. The sequence goes on along the minus strand of NC_091455.1, from coordinate 149,329,801 downwards.
CCGCAGTAGTCTCAGCAATCACCGACGAGGCCTTAACATGCGATGGAAGTCATTGATGTGGGCTAAATAAAGACAGCTCCCGTGCAACTGTCAGGTCACACTATCTCTGGAGAGCAGCGTCCACGTCTCCGCTCCCGTGGGGGTCTTGGTCGGTCTGCTCGCGTTGCACCTTGTAGTAGGGGAGGCTGAAACGGCCATTCCGGGATCTCTAAGCGGGGGAGGTCCAGGGTCTCCAGGACATGTGGTAGGTCAGAAGGTGTACGAAGATGAACCTGGCCCCCTTCATAGCGGATCTGAAGCTGGAACGGGTAGCCCCACGAGTAAGGGACATTGCGTTCCCGGAGCAGGGATAATAAGGGACGAAGCGCTCTCCGTTTAGCCAGAGTGGTCCTGGACAGGTCCGTTAGAAGCTGAATAGCGGCACCATTAAAGTCAATGTAATCGCGATCTCTGGCTTTGCGCATTATAGTCTCTTTGACCTGAAAATAATGCACCCTGCACACTATGTCCCGGGGTCTGGCAGGGTCATTACTAGGTGGTCCTAGTGTCCTATGGGCTCGGTCTATTTCCAGGGGTGCAGTGGGGGGTTTCCCCAGTAAGTGGTTAAAGAGACCCTGCAAAGTGGACATGAGGTCCGGGGGCTTAATTGATTCTGGGATCCCCCTTACCCGGATATTGTTCCGGCGGTTTCTGTTTTCGGCGTCATCCGCCATGTCGAACAACATCTGTATCTGCTGCGTATGGAGATCGAGCTGAGATCGCTGCGTTTGCTGCTCGTCCTGTAGGTCCCCTGTAGTATGTTCTAGGGCCTGCACCGTAGTAGTGAGAGAGACCAGGTCGTCTTTTAAGGATCTAATTTCAGACTTGCAAACAGCCTCCATACGGGCTATGTAGCCCTCCATGTCTGCTTTTGTGGGCATTGCAGCTATATGAGACTGTAAAGCTTGCAATTCCTTACCCGATGGTCCAGACAGGCTGAAGGTGGAGGTGGCAGGCTGGTCAGGAGGTGGTTGTTCCCTTAACAGGGCAGGAAAGTCCTGTGAGAGAGCGGGTGCCGCGTCCTGCAGAGGGCTCTGGCGTGCAGCAGAGAGAGTGTTGCGGGCGGCCATCTTGGATCCGTCCGCGGCAAGACTAGAGCCGGCAGCGTCCAGGAGAAACTGCCGAATACCGCTTCTGGTGCGACCCGGGGGGGCTGTAGAGACGAGCGGGGATCTGCGGCGGGGCTTCATCGGCATGTGGGCTCAATGCTGAAGCTGTCAGACGCTGGAGAAGGGCGGTCAGGGCCGGGGCGGGACGGAGCTCTCACACCACGCGTCCGGTCAGCGCCATGTCCAGGCCACGCCCGGGTCTTATTCTTTTTAATATTCTTGTAAGTGACATAGGAGAAGGTTTGGAAGGTAAGGTTTGTCTGTTTTGCTGATGACACAAAAGTGTGCAATAGGGTTGATATTCCTTGAGGTGTCAGTAACATGGAAAATGATTTAGCTTTGCTAGGTATGTTATCGTTATAATGGAAACTGCAGTTCATTATTCCAAATGTAAAATAATACACTTAGGGAGGAGGAATCCTCTATCTGTGTATCATATCAGCAGTTCTGTTGACAAAGACTGCAGAGGAGAAGGCTTTAGGGGTAGTGACTTCTGACCGCCTTAAAAAACACTCTGGAAATTTATTTTATTCGCCCCCACCCCACTGTGCGCTGGCACGTATACTCACCAGCAATGATTGGTCTCGCGCAACTTCATTCCAGTCTTGCGTTGCCGTTCAAATCCCACGCACATTCACATCACCACTCTTCTGAACCCTCTTCTGTCTTCACGTCGTTTAAAGGCTGGAAGTCACACTCTCCAATGCATTCTCTATGGGAGAGCGTGACTTCCAGCCTTTAACCCCTTAAGGACAGAGCCAATTTCGATTTTTGCGTTTTCATTTTTTCCTCCTTGTGCTTAAAAGGCCATAACACTTACATTTTTCCACCTAGAAACCCACATGAGCCCTTATTTTTTGTGTCACTAATTGTACTTTGCAATGACAGGCTGAATTTTTTCATAATGTACAGTGGAAAACCAGAAAAAAAAAGTGTGGTGAAATTGGAAAAAAAAAACGCATTTTGTTTATTTGGGGGGTATTTGTTTTTACGCCATTCGCCCTGGGGTAAAACTGACCTGTTATATATATTCCTCAAGTCGTTACGATTAAAATGATATATAACACTGTATAACTTTTCTTTTATCTGATGGCCTGTAAAAAATTCAAACCATTGTTAACAAATATATGTTCCTTAAAATCGCTCTATTCCCAGGCTTTTAGCACTTTTACCCTTTGGTCTATGGGGCTGTGGGAGGTGTCATTTTTTTGCGCCATGATGTTTACTTTCTATTGTTATCTTGATTGCGCATATGCGACTTTTTGGTCGCTTTTTATTACAATTTTTCTGGATTTGATGCGACCAAAAATGCGCAATTTTGCACTTTGGGATTTTTTTAGCGCTTATGCCATTTACCGTGCGAGTTAGGGAATGTGATAAATTAATAGTTTGGGTGATTACGCATGCAGCGATAGCAAACATGTTTATTTTTATTTATAACCTGGGAAATGTGCCGAGTCGGGGTCAGCACCATCTTGGCGGAGACCCGGGCCGGCTTCAGTCACGGAGATCGCTCCTCCGGGACAACGTCGCGGGGGAGCAATCTCCGCCACTAGACACCAGGGAACGGCTGCATCCGGTAATCGGATGCAGCTGTCAACTTTGACAGCTGCATCCGATTACCTTATTAGCGGGCATGGCGTGCCCGCTAATAGCCGCGATCCCGGGCTACACGCGGCACCTGGGATCGCGGCGGTTCAGAATGGGGTTGCAGCGTGGCCCTGTTCTGAACGCCTTTAACGACAACAGGGCGTAAATATACGCCCTTTGTCGTTAAGGGGTTAATGGACATAAAGATAGAAGGCACCACAGGAACGGAATGAAGCCGTGCTGCAGGTCACTGATCATCACTTCAAAATATACGCCCAAAGGGGAAGAGGACGCAAGGGGATGAATAAAAAAAAATATCCGGAGTGCTTCTTTAAAATCAGTCACCTGTGCAGCAAATCGTATGCTAGGCTGTATAGCTAGAGGTATAACAAGTAGGAAGAGGGAGATTGTGATCCTGCTTCAGTAAGACCACATCTGGAATACTGTGTCCAGTTCTGGAGACCTCACCTAAAAAAGCATGTTGATAAAATAGAATGGGTCCAAAGATGGGCTACAAAAATGGTGGAGGGTGTCAGGCATAAAATATATCAGGAAAGATTTAAGTATTTGAATCTGTATAGTTTGGAGGAAAGAAGAGAAAGGGGGGACATGATCAAAACCTTTAAGTATGTTAAAGGACTAAATAAGGTTCAGGTAGTGTTAGAAAAAAAAACTGAACTCAAGAACTAGAGGACACAGTGAGGTTAGTTGGGGGAAAGATCAGAAGCAATGTGAGAAAATATTACTTTACTAAAACAGTAGTAGATGCTTGGAACAGACTTCCAGCAGATGAAGTTGGTAAATCTACAATAACAGAATTTAAACATGCCTGGGATAAACATATATCTATCCTAAGATAATAAGAATGGAAATACTAAAAGGGCAGAGTAGATGGACCCAGTGGTCTTTTTCTGTGACAATCTTCTATGTTTCTATTCAGTTGCTTATATAACGCAGTGCAGTAAATTACACTGCATTGATCTGTTAAGTCATTAGTAGAGTATTTTTGATCATGGCATTTAGGGGGCTAAATAATCAACATCTTGGTTATGAATTATGCCTGACTTTTTTAGAAGCTGTTGCATTAGCGATCCACTAATGGAACAGCTTTTAAAGAAGAAGTAAGACAAAATTCATAATTACAGTGCAGGCAGGGATGGGGGAGAACATAATAAAGAATCTATGCTTACTGTAAGTATAGGATTTTTTTTTTATCATGTGCCCCCACCCCCTGCCCCAAAATCTTTTTTTTTTTTTTTTTTTAAACAAGTCCTTTAGTTAATAATACAATTCTGACTCCTTAAAAATACACAACTAGTAAAGGTTACTGAATATAGGGCTTTATTACTATTATTTAACCATAAAATAAATCATCTGTTACGCTACCTGCAATAGTGGGTGCAAGCAGATGGAAACCTATCAGAAGCACTGATCATGAGTTCAGGACAGGACATCAACCGAAAACTTTAATCTCATCAGATATTTTATTTGTATTTTATCAGAACAGAATTTATTAACTATTTAAAACAACGAACACAATCCTTTTATTTATAGTCATATTGGCTTTTTATGTATTGATGTTGTTTTGCTAACTGTTGTGTATGTATTTGTACTGTGTGTAGCAATGCATTTTATTGCTTTTCCTTGTGCTGGGCTGATCAATTAAAGCAATGCCCCAGACTCCCTAACTAAACCTCATTTGCCTCAGTATAGGTGTAGCAGTTACCTCCTTCACACTGGTGGTTTAGTACTCCGTGCTTTTATAATCTTTTTTAACTTTGCTGTACTGGAAATTCGCTCCCCTTGCACTTCATGACAATACTGGGATGCACTTGTTCTTTTATAGAGCAGCAAGCAGAGGAGAGTGAAGCAGCAGTGTAAACCAATGATGAGACAGGTGGTGTGTCTTGGAATACTTTAGACTCCCTGTAGCTAAATTGGATTCACAGATCAAGACTGTACCCTAATAGAGCAGAGCTGAAAATCAGCCAAGGAGAATGCACTAAGGAAAATAAATAGCAAATAATCCCTCCCTAGGTATAAAAAGTTTGCTAGAAATATCTCAGCACTAGTCCACCCATTCCCTAAATATCTTGGTCATCCTATTTTGCAGCAGCTCAAATTCAGCCATGTTCTCCTTATATACAGGTGCCCAAAACTACAAAATATTCCATGTGTGGTCTGACCAGTGATTTGTATAGAGGCAAAACAATGTTCACATCCTAATTTTCTATGCATCCCACATACATGTAACGCTTTTTAAGCTCCTGGCTGAACTGAAATCACTTTTAGATAGGGCAGTGGAAACCCAAGTTTCTTTAGGGCAGAATGCCCAATATGTAGCATTTCTGCTGCTGTGTTTCTATTGGCTTCTATAGGGAATGTGATTTTTAGGGTGCTATCCTTGTGAAAAGCAACTAAAACTTTAACTTCTGTTTAAGGTTCCATAAAAATATCTTTTTACTAAACTATTAACAGATGTTCCTGTACAAAAATGATTAAAATAACATTAACTCTAAGCAACTCCTAATAACTATTGCATGCCTATTTGTTTAACCTTGTGTTTGCCAGCCATGCCTGCTACCAACTAGTTCATGACAGAAACTCCAAGAAAAGGTTCATGTCCCCCATTGAGCACCATTTGTGAATGCTAATAATGTTCAATTCTTGCAGGACTCTTTAACAGAAGTGGAGGAGAAATATAAGAAAGCTATGGTGTCGAATGCTCAACTTGATAATGAAAAAAGCAATCTTGTATATCAAGTAGACACCCTGAAAGATGTCATTGAGGAAATGGAGGAACAGATGGCAGAGTATCATAGAGAAAATGAAGACAAGTCAAAGGTGATATATAGTATACTTAAGGGAGGTGTCTGTGTGGTCCATAATATAAATAAATATATGTGCACCTTCAAATTAAAAGCCAGGAAAAAAACAGCTTTTATGGGTTTATCAGTACCTTGCCCTGTTTTAATATACTTCAGTATAACCATATTAGTAGAAAAGTTTAGTAGGCTTAAATCCACTCTGAACTGACATTCAAAAAGCCACTGATTGTTGAGGAGGAAGACCACGAAAAGCCTATGAGCTCTCCAAAGGAGCTGCAAGCTTCTGTCACTGACTTGAGGGGGACACACATACATATATAATGCTTAATGCCTCAGCACATTGAATGAGAAAAGGGAGAAGGGAGTCATTGTTACAATGACAAGTGTACAGTACACTGTAGGCATATGTAGAAACCTAAATATGCAGTATGCCACTGCAGAGCTATGTAATGACCATTAGGCTATGTTCACACTACGTATATTTGAGGCTGTATGTTTGAGGCTGTATAGCAACCAAAACAAGGAGTGGATTGTAAACACAGAAAGGCTCTGTTCACATTATGTTGTAATTGAGTGGATGGCCGTCATTTAATGGCAAATATGTGCTGTTATTTTAAAACAACGGCTGTTGAATTGAAATAATGGAAGTTATTTACCGTTATATGGCGGCCATCCACTCAATTTCAACATTGTGTGGACAGAGCCTTTCTGTGTTTTCAATCCACTCCAGGTTTTGGTTGCTATGAGGACCTGACATGAGGACCAAATACAGCCTCAAATATACATAGTGTAAACCCAGCCTAAATGTGTAATAGTGTAGGTGACCTGTCCTCTTCAACAAAAATTGAACTAATGAGCATTTTTTTCTTTATTTGACTTGTATATTTTTTATAGGAATTAGAACGACAGAAACACGCATGCAGCATTCTCCAGCACAAATTGGATGAACTTAAAGAAGGTATTCGCCAAAGAGATGAACTTATAGAGGTATGGGTTTCATGCTAACCTGTCATGTGCTGTACAGTGGACTATCTTGATGCATCTAGAATCACTAGCACTATGGGCAAAAAGTGTAAATGACAAAAAAATGTTTCCTTTCAATTTTCTATGTATCGCCATACTCTTGTTGTTGCTACAGTTAACCTTACTCTTTTGTGTGAATCTCCTTTTTATTTCTCCTCTCCATTTGTTCCTTTCTCTTTTTCTCCTTCTAATCAAACTCTAGGACAACCAACGTATGCAGCAGAAAGTAGACTCTCTAACCAGAGAGGTGTATGATCTGCAGGAGACAGTTAACTGGAAAGATAAAAAGATTGCGGTAGGAAAAGCACCTAGCTGTAGTGAATAGGAAGGCACTGCATGACTTGTCAGGATCAGACCAACACTGGCATGCTAAGATACAGAACATCAATACTTAGTTACTGTATGTGTTCTGTTAAGGGTTCCTGTCATTTTATTGTTTTTTGTTTCATCTCAAGAAGGTGTGGGAACACCAAATAACACACCTCAAATTTACACAGCCATACAGTGTACCTGTAAGTTTTGACATGTCCTAGAGACAAAAGTTTTGATTGGTCGGGGTTTGAGTATTCAGACCTTAATTGATCGATAGAACAAAGAGAGGCTCAGATAACACTTCTTGCAGACCCTTTCCATGCTGCCATCTCTACACCGTATACTGTTCGGAGAGATATAACTGGCTAAGATTCCATCATCAGCTCTTAATTTCACTAAGCTGAAACTTCAGCTTAGTTACATGTTACGTTAGTGGTACATTTATGGGGGGGAGGGGGGGGGGGGGTTGGATTACTAACCTATTTAGAATTTACCTGTGAAATGTACCGACCAATAAAGATAAATTGCAGAACTTGCTACGGTATAGGCACTCCAAAAGAGACTGTGTTAATTGTTATAATAAGGGTTCCTTTATTTTCATTTATTTATTTCGATAGAATTACACTGAGCGTGGTCACTATACATCTAATTCTTTTTTTTTTTTTTTTTTTTTTTTTGAAACCTTTATTTAACAGTTTTCAAAATACCAGTACAAACAGCCACACATATGGCATAACAGAGGCAGCGGTGCACAATCCGTAATACATTGTATAGCAAATGCAGGCAACATGTATGAGAGGTTAACAGGGCGCTTTGCACCTGCATACCAAAGGAAGTATAAATATTTAGAAAAAGAATTCCCAACTTAGAGAACAGACACACACCCACACACATATACATTCATACTGGGCGCTCCCTCCCTCACCCGGTAGGACCACAGTGGTTAAACTCGATACGGGTACACGGACTTAGCTAGACCTCACATTAGTTGCTTCCAAAGATATCCAATGGATCCATATCTTTTTGAATTTTCGTGGGCATTTTCTGCTCTCGTACAGAGCCTGGTATAGTGGGACATATGAGTTGACTAGTCGTATCCATCTAGTTAGTGATGGAACGTCAGGGCTTTTCCATTCCACTATGATGACTTTACGGGCACAAAACAAAAGTAAACGAATGAACAACCGATAATATTTGCGGTGTCACCTCGTTGATGAGACCCAGCAAACAGATTTCAGGAGAGCAGATATGAGGAAATTCAAAGTATTCGGCCATAAAGCTCATAACTTCCATCCAGAAGGGCATAACTCTTGGGCAGTCCCAGACCGCATGCAAAAATGACCCCATTGCCCCTTGACATCTAAAGCAGACAGCTGATGAGACAACACCCATCCTATATAGACGCTCCAGGGTATAGTATAACCTGAGTAGGAAACGAAACTGTATGAGCACATCTCTAGAACTCACAACTGTGGGATAGAAGTGGCTTCAACTTCCTTCCAGCGATTCGCTGTCAGGGTCGGAATGTCGTGCGCCCACGCCTTAAGGGCCGCGGCTCCCAGGAGAAGCTCCGGTTCAGAGAATGCCAAGGGGAGCGTGGGAGTGTTAAATTGAGACCTCACCGCATGCGGAATTGAAGATAGTGGAAAAAGGCTGTCTGCGGTATACCGTAGGCAGATTTAATTTGGTCAAAGGATAAAAATTCATGTGACTCAGAGAACAGGTGAGAGAGGAATTTCATGTTTGCCCCACAGAACAGAGCCTGGGAGCGATAGCAAATGCAGTAGATGAGGATTAAGCCACAAGGGCATTCTAGGGGAGAGTTTATCATTAGGCCTCATCCTGTGAGCCACGGACCATACCCTTGCCACCATCAGAATTGGGGCCATGTACGAGGAGGAAGGGGTATAGCGAGATAGGGCGTTCGAGAGCCCTTTGTAGGAGCCCATTAGTGCACCTGCCAGATTCACCTCAGGGTTCCTCACATCTAGGTCCACCAATGAGCATATACAAGCTGGGAGGCAAGAAAATAGTTATGGACATTAGGAGCAGCCAACCCGCCCCCGACGCTTGGGCGTCTGCAGTGAAGCTAGCTTGATTCGCAGGGGTTTTCCCTGCCAATAAAATGATCTCAGCATTGTCTCAATGCGCTTAAAGAAGGCCCGGCTCGGGAAAGAGGGAGACGCATGAAATAAGTAATTAAATTTAGGTAAATAAATCATTTTGAAGATGTTAATTCTCCCCATCAGGAATAAGGGCAGAGAAGACCATGCTCGAAGACGAGCCTCGGTAGTGGTCACCAAGGGCTCCAGTTTTAGGGGAATGTAGCTCTTAAGGGATGCAGTAACCTCCACCCCCAGATACCTAAATCGCTGAACCACTTGTAGAGGGACAGGGAGTGGGGACACGCTGGTGTAGGCAGCCGAGAGAGGGAGGATTTAGACCAATTGACCTTCAGGCCAGACACTGCACCAAAGGAATCAAGAACGGCAAGTAAATTCCTTAAGGAGTAGTCTATATTAGCCAGATAGACCAGCGTGTCGTCCGTGTACATGGATACCTTCTCCACCAAGGTGCCCCTTGTGATGCCACAGATTGAGGGAGAGACACGGATGGCCGCTGCCAACGGCTCCATAGCTAACGCAAATAGGAAAGGGGAGAGCGGGCATCCCTGTCTTGTCCCCCGTTCCAGAGGAAAGGGGGCAGAAATATCTGTTAGTTCGGATTCGGGCCAGTGAAGCGGTATACAGCAACCGAACCCAGGCAATGAATTCAGGACCAAAACGAAGCCTCGCCCGGAGTGCCCACAGGTATGGCCATTCCACCGAGTCAAATGCTTTATATATGTCAAGGCTGAGGATAAAGCCTGGAGAGACATCTGCACAGGCAGCAGCTATGTTCAGGTGGAGGCGCTGTATATTAATGTCTGTGGCCCGCCCCGGCATGAACCCGGTCTGGTCCGGATGTACTATAGAGTCGATGACAGTAAACAGGCGGGTGGCAAGAATTTTCGCTAGAACCTTCGCGTCAAAATTTAATAGGGAAATGGGACGATAGGAGTCAGGTAACCTGGCGTCCTTACCCGGTTTTAGTAATAAAATAATTAGAGCCTTCTGAGGGAGTCCGAGAGTCTACCAGAGTCCAGGGCACCCTGAAAGAAGGAGAGCAGCCGAGGGGCCAAAAGCTCACCATTGAGCTGGTACCACTCCCCTACAAGCCCGTCCAACCCAGGGGTTTTTCCCGGTGGCATTGCCTTGATGGCTTCCACTATTTCCTCCACAGTAATGGGGGAATCTAGGAGCCCTGCTTGGGATTCCGTGAGGGGTGTTGAAGGGTGGTCTGCGAGAAACCCTTCGATGTCCGGAGGTGCTAGTGGGTACTTAGAGGAGTATAGGTCTTCATAGAAGTTATGAAAAACCCTATTTACGTCTACATGGTTAGTAACCTCTTCGCCATTGGAGTCTAGCACTAAGGGAATAGATGTGAGAGGCCGTTCATTCCTGGCCAGGTAGGCCAATAGTCTGCCATTTTTATCCCCGAATTCAAATATAGAGGCTTCTCTGGCCAGCAATATACATCTAATTCTTGACTCTTTTGGCTTTACTAATACATATAGGTTAAATAGACTCTGTCAGTAGGTTTATGCTGCCTTATCTAATGGTAGCATAAACTAGCAACAGAGAAGCTGAACAGAATGATGTATCACTTACATTGTTCTGTGTGACAGATTCAGAGGTAGCTTCCTGAATAAGAAGTAGGGCACACTCTTCCCACCTGCCGCGGATTGGCAGCTAGTGGTCTATCGGTGCTGTGTATAGGCAGACATCTGTCAGTCAGCAGCCAGAAGGTGGAGGGAGTGACACAGCATGTCCATTCTCCTACATATCAGGAGAACGGTTGAACAGAATGATGTAAGTAATACACTAGGTGGATCCCTATCTCTCAAGCAATATTCAGCAGTGTGTGGAGTGTGGCCTATACTACTGTGTTTCTGTTGTAACTCCTAGCACATCTGTGTGTATTTTGTACATATTTAATCATCCCCTAGGCAAGCCTTCCTTGCCATTACTTGTTCGTTTTTTTGTTTTTTTTTAACATCACCATCTATACCATTACCCATTACCTTAGTCAGTAGTTTCACTTTTAAATTTGCCACAACAAGCTAATTGTTCCATTTAACTTCTGATTATATGTATCTCATAGACTATAAAGACAATTGGCCTGTTCCTAACAACTCACAAATGCATGTCAGTATCTTGAGAGGTTCTATAAAATGTGTGTGCTGTGATTTAGTGTATTTTTACAAATAATCATGTTTTACAGTGACTGTGGCTAAAGTGCATGACAGATCTGCAAGTCTTATGGAAGTGTCTTTACAGTTTTGATGGTTAGACCTTACAGAAATAATATTTATTTGTAAGGCTACTGTTCAGGAAAAGCACCAGGCTATGGAGAACCTGTATATTTCGTCAGCACCTCTCATGAGTTTTTTCCAGGATTATAGGAAATGTTGTTCTGATTAATCTTTTGTTACAAATAATGGTTCTGATCGTGATTTTAAAGAATTTTTACTTGTAGCTTTCGTTTGTAATGCGTTCCATAGCTTAGATGCAAATTTTTACTGTTGCATTAGAATACAAATCCAAAAATTTATGGTTGGCAAAACCAACTTACATTGTGCATCAGTAGATAAAATGGTTACGAGAGAGATGCCACTGGAATTGTCTGGAAATGACTTATTTTCTTTTCCTTATTGAGCATGTATGCATGCTTAGCCAAATCGAGCAAGCATGTAAATGGGTGAGTGCGTAGTAAACACATTGCTATGCATCTATATAGCCTGTTTAGACTGAGAAGCCTTAAAGACGTCTGTGAGCATGCCTTGATGGACCTGTTAAAATGCCTATCTATAAAGTGCCCCTAAATCTCAGCTCAGGAACTACATTTCAGTGATACACATTTTATAGAGTGTTGGCTTTTTAAATACTAACTTATGTTTGGATCGTTCCTATGTTCTGATCTGTACAGGGGTAGACCCGTGATGATGTCCATGCTGTATGTCTGTGTGTGAGCATGTCCCGATTCTCTCCACGTGTATTTCACTCTTTCTCTTTTCTTTCTCCTGCTCTCCCTGCCTTTCCTGTCTTGCTGGTTATCTGCCTTTACACAGGCACTAGAGAGACAGAAAGAGTACTTTGACTGCATTAGAAATGAGCGGGATGAGCTCAGAGATGAGCTGGCTGATGTGAGAGGCAAAAAGAAGATAGAGGTACAGTATGTCAGCCATTACATGTCTCTGATTGACAAGAGAAGCACAGTGACGTTGCTGACATGTTTTACTTACCTGTTTTAATGTTGTTTTTTATTTGCTCAGGAGAAAATAATTTTTTTACGTCACGTTTGTTGTGCGTGTTTTAGTCTCCACTCTTTTTGATGCTTATTATATTAAAAAGTGTGTACTTTTTAATAAATTTGGTGCAAATCAAACCTACTGTCACTTTTAAAGGGGTTACACAGTGTTAGAAAAACATGGCCACTACTCTTGTCTCCAGTTCAGGTGTGGTTTGCCATTAAGCACCATTGACTTCATTGGAACTAAGTTGCAAAACCCCACTGAAACTGGAGACAAGAGTGGTGCTGTCGCTGGAAGAAAGTGGCCATGATTTCTAACACTAGATAACCCCTTTAAGTAATCAGGGTGTCTCCCTATTCACAAATATCCAGTGTGTTTAATATGCAGTTTCTTATACATAAGTCAGTTAAAAGTTCTGGGGAGCAGAAAAGATATTGCCTTCTCTCATTTCCCTGTGCCACACTGTCACCTTATGGAGGAAGTGCAGCCATGTTGAAGAGGATACCAGATGCCGAATATTCTAGACATTTTCACTTAAAGCAGTCATGATAACTGGTTACTATTCCACTATGTGTTTGGTGCATGTGCTGGTACCTCTATATTAGATATTTTATGCCAATATCTGTACCCAATTTATGTGTTGGTATTTCCAGTTGTATGGCTGGTGCAGTCTTGTTGATTCGTTTAATTTTCTTTTCAGAAACACGGTTTAGTAATTATTCCAGATGGAACTCCAAATGGTGATATCCATCACGAGCCAGTGGTTGGGCAAATAACTGTTGTATCCCAAGAAGCTGCACAAGTTTTGGAATCGGCTGGAGAAGGCCCACTTGGTAAATAGGAACAATGTTTGTTGTACATTTAATACATATTGAAGGTAGTACATTTAAAGGGAAACTGAGGATGAAGGTAATTTTCTTACCCTGTATCTTTAGAGCCTTTTTTTTTTTTTTTTTTTAAACTAATTTTTATTGAAAATTTTTATAATAACAATAAGTGACATAGGCATTAGCATTCGGAAGTAAGCAGTGTCAAATTGTAACGAGGTCACAAACACATAACAAAACCGAAAAGCGGCCAATTTAAGCCTCATGAAACAAGGCAACAGGGACATCTAAAACAAGAACGAACACAAAGGACGGAACACCAAAAACATGGGTGGGGGACAAGACAGAGACAAAAGAGGGGTGTGTGTGGGGGGGGGGGGGGAGAGCGGGGCTCGAGAGAGGGAGCAAGAGAGAGAGCTAGTCCTGGAGGAGATCAGTCATAGCCCTGTCCTGTACAGTGAGCGTCTTACGGGGCCCAGATAGACTCAAACGCGGCCATTCTATTATTCAGCATCGCCATCAGTGATTCCATCGTCCTTATCTCCTTAACTTTAGAGCCATTTTTATGTATAATCTGATTTTATTGACAGCCAAGCGCATAACAGTAAATGCATCATCAGTAAGGCAATAGTAAATAGCGACCTGCAAGTCGCAAGGCGTCACTTTTTTACATAAAGTATGAAGAACAGAAAACAAGGACAGTGTAATATCAGCAGTTCTAAACTTCCACACCACCAATGCGGCAGTGACATACAAGGCAAAACAGAAGGCATAATAAATGCCACACAGGTTATAAAAGAGAAAATAGAAAGAGAAGGGAAGGAAAGACTGGAGTAAAGAGCAGGAGAATAGGGGAAGCGGAGAGGAGGCAGGCAGGGGGCAGACCATGAAATCGAACACTGCAGTAGTTACAGTGTCTTAAAAGTATAAAGGGTCCCATACCTAACGGAGAAGAGAAAAGGCCAAACAAATGCCATGGAAACCACACTTTTTCATATTTAGTAGACTGATCATGAGCCTCTGCAACCAGTTCCTCCATTCTACCCAGGTCCCTGAGTTCACTAAGCCACTCTGTCACTGTAGGCACAACAGGTGTTTTCCAGTGTCGGGGGATAACCATACGTGCCGCAGTCAGAAAATGTCTCAACATCCCCTTCCTGATGGTGGCAAGGAAACCTGGAATCTGCGATAACAGGGTCAGTTGTGGGGAGTTGACAACGGTCCTTCCAGAATACGCGGTATAAATGGCTAGAATCTTGTCCCAAAACTCTCGTATGCCCGGACATGCCCACCAAATATGTAACATGTCTCCAGCCTCTGAGAGGCAACGCCAGCAGCGGTCAGAGACCTCAGGAAACATTTTATGCAAGGAGACTAGGCAGTAGTACCATCGTGAAAGAATCTCTTGTAATTTTTCTCCTTTGCAGGAGTTCGCAGATCTTCTGGAAGGACTGACCGTCAAAAGACATATCCAGGTCGAATTCCCACCAAAATCTGGTACAATACAGATATACAGTGTGGGATAGGAGAGGCGGAGACAACCAGATTGTCAAAGTCTGTGAGTGCAGAGGCATACGTACCCCTAGGGAAGAGGGCCCGCAAGAACAAGGTTAGCTGTTCGTACTCCAGCCAGGACAACCGACGGTCCGGGGACTGGGCCTGGAGTGACAACAGAGTAGAGACAGCGTCACCAGTCATGCAGTCCCTGACTCTAGGGCAAGCACACCTTTCCCACAGGAGGAATCTGTGTGTCTGCCATCCAGGCTGGAATGATGGAGTCTGGAGTATCAGAGAAAGCGGTCCCGGTACCACAGACAGACCGTGTTTAGCAACCCACTTATCCCAGACACATAACACATGTGGGATAAAGAAGGGGAGACCAGGCAGCGATTGGCGAACCCCGGGGGAAATCCAGGACAAGAGGGAGGGTGCAGTCGGACAGAGCGAGAATTCCAAATCTACCCACCGCTTAGAGCCCCGGCTATGCACCCAATCCAGAACCCCACGCAGGACAGCCGCCTCATGATAAAGAGGCAAGTCAGGTAAACCCATACCTCCCATAGATTTAAATTGGGTCAGAGTAGAGTACGCAATCCTGGGATTGCTGTTTCCCCCAAATGAATTTTGAGATAGCCCTGCGCAGGGTCCTGAAGAAGGCGACGGGGACTACTATAGGAATAATTTGAAAAATGTACAATAGCTTAGGGAGGATGTCCATCTTTATAATGGCCATCCTGCCAAACCATGAGGTCAGTTTCAGAAAGTAAGAGGTCATGTCCATAAGGACCCTGTTCAACATAGGGGTATAGTTCAGATCAAAAAGAGAGCTAGGAGCAGGCGGGAGTTTTATTCCCAGGTAAACAATGAAATCTGCGTGCCACTGGAAAGGGAAGGAAGCTCTGACCGGATCAAACACAGCCTGCAGGACTGAGATGTTAAGCCCCTCGGTCTTTGTCAAGTTGACCTTAAAATTACTAAGGTCGCTGTTGAAACTCCTGCAAAATAGAAGGAAGTGACATGGTGGGGGATGAGAGATAGAGCAGGAGATCATCTGCGTATAATGCAAGCTTGTGGTGGTCCCGCCCAATCACGACGCCCTGGATTGCAGTATTTCGTCTAAGGGCGACCGCCATGTGTTCCATTGTTAATATGTAGAGCATGGGGGACAAGGGACAACCTTGGCGTGTACCATTGTGAATTTAGAAGGAGCTGGACAACAGGCCATTAGCTCGTACACGCGCCGAGGGACAAGAATACAATGCCATTATTCTGTCCACCATAAGCGGACCAAGTCCCACTCCTCGCAAGACCAGCCGCAGGAATCCCCAATGCACTCGATGAAAAGCCTTCTCTGCATCGATGGAAAGCAGGCACAAAGGGGATTCCGAACGGCCAGCCCACAAAATCAGTGTGAGGGTCCGCAACGTGTTGTCCCTTGCCTCCCTGCCAGGAACAAATCCCACCTGGTTGGTATGAATGAGTTGAGATATATAGCCATTCAAACGAGTGGCCAACATTTTGTAATAGAGTTTGAGATCACAGTTAATGAGCGAGATGATAATTCTTGCAGTATTTAGGGTCACGCCCCGGTTTGGGCAGGACCACCACATGTGCTTCCAGCGACTGACGAGGAAAGGGGGACGTCACAGAGATGCTATTAAAGCCCTTAGTCATAACCGGCACCAAGAGGTCCTTGAAAGTTTTGAAAAAGCATGCAGTGAAACCATCCGGCCCCGGGCTCCCCGCCCCCCCCCCCCCTTAGTATCAGCAATAGCACTCTGGAGTTCATGATCAGTAAAGGGAGACTCCAGATCCTCAACAGAGTCCTCAGGCACCTTAGGTAGTTCTGTTTCTGACAAGTACGCAGATATCCTAGACTCCAAGGCCGACTCCCTTGATATAACATCAAGGGAGTCGGCCTTGGAGTCTAGGATATCTGAGACGAGAAGTAAGATCGAAACATATCAGAGATCTCCCTAGGATTGTGTATAGCTTTTCCAGATCGGTCAAGGAGGCTAGGAATGTGCGTAATCTGTGTCCTCGGGTGAATCAGTCTAGCTAGCGTTCTGCCACACTTGTTGGCATGCTCGTAAAGATAGCCGCGGTACCGCTCCTGTTGGGAAGATGATGACTTAGTAAGGAGGTCTTTTAGCTGTTCACTAGCTAGCGTCAATGCGGCCAGAGCTTCGTCAGTGGCATTCTGCTTATGCGCTTTGGAAAGGGTATCAAGTTTACCTGCTAGTTGGACAATTTTGGCACTCCTGTCCTTCTTGATCCTAGCCCCCTGCTGAATCAGGGTCCCCCTAACAACAGACTTCAATGCCTCCCACTGCAAAGGCAGGGCAGTAATATCATTAGAGTGGTCACTGATGAAGTTAGTGATTGTCTGAGCAACAGCCACCTTACATACTGTGTCTTTACGGAGCGACTCGTTCAGCCTCCACGTCCATTCCCTGGGCACCACCCCCGGCAAAAGCAATGAAAAGAAGACAGAAGAATGATCAGACCACAAAGCATTACCTATTGTGGCCGTGGGAGTAAACATAAGAGCATACTGAGCAATAAAAAACATGTCCAGCCTGCCATAGGTGCGATGTGCATCTGAGTAGTGGGTAAAGTCCTTGTCCCTGGGATGAAGGATGCGCCAGACATCCACCAGACCATGGAGATCAAGGACTGACCGCGCCATAGCATATTCGGAGCGTGGCACAGCAGTTTTGCCGGAGGAGGTATCTGAAGGGTCCAGGGTCCTGAATGTCAATCTTAATGAAGGCGTACCTCCCTTTAGGGCAGGTTAGTGTATCGAGCAGTGTGTGTGGCAGCGACTTGTGCAGTGCTATGGAGACCCCCTTGGATTTGGCATCAGGGTTAGTGCTTTGTGTCCATACATTATAGTAATTAGTCCGCATACGAGGGGCATGAGCAGTCTGAAAGTGTGTTTCCTGTAAGAGTAAGATATGCACTCTCTGTCTATGCATGGAGTATAGGATCTGAGACCGTTTTTGTGGGACATTCAGTCCCCTAACATTAATAGAGGCAAACTTGACAGCTGCCCCTGCCATTTCTCCCCTCCCACCCGCCACGTAGGACAAAGAAAGAAAAGGAGGGTAGGAAAGAAAGAAAGAAAGGGGTAAATAAAGAAAAAGGAAGATAAAGAAGAGGGAGAGAAAAAAGAGGAAAAGAGACTGAACCTGCAGTCAGAAAAAGAGGATTACCAAGAAAGATAACCCCCGTATCCGGGCAGTTATATACTACCAGGAGTAACCCAAAAGGGTACAGCAACGCTCTAGGCGTCTATTCTAGAGAGGGAAGGACTAACAGATGAAGGTCTGTAAATCCGTGACAGAACACCAGAAATGAAAACTAAATATGTAACATAAGCACACTCTATACGCACAGGTAACATTCTAAATCAGAAAGCACCCCATAAGAAACTAGCTAATTAGGCACACAGAAGATCCCAACTCCCCCCTCCCCCTCATCCTAAAACACAGAAACTAATATAATGTATTCACAATACCGTAGCCCTGTGGCCCCGGACATATGTCCAACAAGCAGCAAAAGGCATAAAAAGACAATCAAAAAACAAAAAAGATACAGCCTATTAGATTAAGGCGCTTCAAGGCAGCATGAAACCCGCCCCCCGGAATGCCCTCAGTCACCCGACGTTGCCAAGCCAGTAAGGCGAGAAGATCTGCCCATGGTCGTCGGCGGAACTGGATCCCAATCCTGTAGAGTCATCTGAGGCAAATCCAAAGCGGATAGAAATTCAGGCAAATCCTGTCGTGTATGCAGCTCCAATCGTTTGCCGCCCCTACGGACCACCAGCTGAAACGGGAAGCCCCAGGAGTACTGGATTTCACACTCTTAGCAGTTCCAGCAGGGGAAGAGCCCGTCGTTGAGATAGGGTAGCTCTGGAAAGTTCCTGGAGGAAAATCAGCTGAGCTCCATAAAAATTGACAAACTCCATGCCGCGCACTGCCTTCATAATTTAGTCTTTTATTCGGTAGTGGTGAAGCCTGCAGATGACATCACAAGGCCGGTTCACATCATTAGAGACTGGTCCTAGAGACAAATCCTGAAGTGACGGGATGAGATCAGCAGCTCTGGTCGCCCCAGGAAGCCCTCTAATACGGATGTTGTTCCGTCTGCTGCGATTCTCTGCGTCATCATGAAGCCTGTAAAGATGACGGATTTGCCTCTCTTGATTAGCAAGTGTAGCCTGGACATCATCCACCGTGGTTACCAGGGAATCATGTTCAGTAGCAATATCAGTAACTTTCGTCTCCAGAGTGTGCACATCAGATTTGAGGGAATTTAGTTCCTGTTCGTATGAGGTTTCCAAGCGCTCCACAAACTTTTCCATATCTGAGTGCGTAGGTAGCAGTTTCATGTATTCTTTCCAGTCCCACTCTGTACCATCCTGCATAGGGTTAACAGATGCAGCAGAGCTGGTGGGGTGCAGATCACTGCACCTAGTGGTGGAGAAGGGAAGTGCAGCAGGGGACAAGGAGGACATGGTGCCTGCCAATACTGAGCCTGTAGCTGGGGAACAGGCCGTGTCTCTGCAGGGAGCAGGATTTGGTGATCCCTCAGCTAGCCTCTGACTGAGGCTGGGGGGGTGATTCTGCGTTGGGACTGAGGCCGGAGAACACTGCCACCCCAGGATGAGGGCCAGGGGACACCGCTCCCCAGAGGTGAGGACCGAAGGAGACTGCTTCCCCAAGGTGGGGGTTGGGAGATACCGCTGCTCCGAGGTGAAGGCCGGGGGACACCGCTGCCCTGGGAGGGGGGCCAGGAGATGCCGTATCACTGAGGCTGGAACCGGGAGGCTCCGGTCCCTTATCAGCAGCCGGAGGACTATTCAAGCGCTGGTGGGAGGGCTGTGCTGCGCCCGTGTCAGTGCGGCCGCCGGAGCCCGGCAGGGTAGATGTGGACAGGACCGGGGCCGGAGCTCTTACCGCGGTGTCCAGGAGGCAAAACAGGCTGGTGGAGGCTATCTGCGGCGGCGCCGCTACAGGCGTGTATGTGGACTCTGCTGCTGTGGCGGCCCCTCTGGTCACGCGGGAGCCGGAAGTCATGGAGGCTGCAGGATGGGCAGGTAGGCCGCGGCTCGCGATGGTGAGAAAGCGGTCCAGGCTACCCCGGGCGGGCTGGGGGTCAGATGGTTTTGTGCCTGCCTTGGTCCTCCTTCTGCCCCAAACCATTTGGGGTACAATCTGGCGAAATTAGGGTGCTTATGTAGGCTGTCTGGTGCCCTGTCTCCGGAGCTCACAGAGGGTGCGTGCTCACTCCTCCATAGCCAGGCCACGCCCCCCTTTAGAGCCATTTTTATACATTTTAATATGTAATTTAGGTGATTTGGTGCATATTTACTTGTCATCCTGCAGTGCTATGCACTGGAGTGATGGCAAGGCAGAGAACTGACTCAATATTCATAAGGATGTAGCATGTGGGGTGGGCATATTGGTGCACTAAGGACGGTTTTCCCGTCCCCATAAATGTTCCAGCACTGCTGCCACTCTGGTCTTGAGACATTATTCACATGATGTTGCAGCCAGTTACTAGCCTCAGTGGTATTGCACTGTACATGCTTGCATCGCCAATAGGGCCAGTGATTGGCCACAGCATCATGTGCAGATAGAGCATCTAATGCCAAGCAGATTCTTTCTGCAGTTTTTGGCTTTTTGACCACCTTCAGCACACTTAACCAGGCCATGATAACTGAGGCTGTAAGGGAACAAGGAAGGTGAGCATAAGAAAACTTATTTAAAAAAACTTCTGCCCAGAAATACCTTTTGGGAAGGGTTGTATATAGAGCAATTGAATTTATTTACTTTATAGTATATAACTTTCATATTATGTTTTAATTTCAGATGTAAGGCTACGAAAACTTGCTGAAGAGAAGGATGAGCTTGTATCACAGGTAAAAATAACTCTACTTCCCTTTTGTAGGAAGGGGTCATTTGGCTAATGAAAGTGTTCATTTGACCTCATTGTCTTACAGATAAGGAAGTTAAAGCTGCAGCTTGATGAAGAGCGCCATAAGAATGTTAGAAATGACACCTTGACGGACTCCGTAGGAATGGAAAATGGTTCAGATCTGCAATTGATTGAAATGCAGAGTAAGAGTTTGTTGAAATAAAATATATTTGAGACAGATATTGCTTGCAAATAAACATATTCACCGGTTACCAGAACGTTAGTGCTGATGCTATACGATGAATGTTGCATGGGTTTCTTTATAACATGTTACCCTTATCCTGGATTAGAAAAACATGGCTACTTTCTTCCAGCACCTCTCTTGTCCTCACTTTGGGTGCAGCTTTACAGTTCAATTCTATTGCAGTAAATGGAGCTGGATTGTAATACCACATACACCCTGAGAACAGGGGTGGTGCTGTTTCTGCAAGAAAGTAGGTGTGTATTTTTCTAATGCTGGTGACTCCTTTAAGGCCTAAATACAAAGTACATTTGTTCCTGAGAAAAAAAAGCTTTTTTCATGGCCCTGTAGATAGAAATCTGAAAGTGCTATAGCTCTTAGAAAAAATGAAAATGCAAAAATGAAAATTTGCCTAGTCATTTATGCCATTTTGGGCTGGGTCATGAAGGGGTCAAGGGGGTTAGTGGTGGGTGGCAGCACGATCACTTCTGTCCATCATTTACCGAGTACTCAGCTGCTGATAGCGTAAATGTTGAGAAGGGGTTAAAGGGATATTCCACTCAAACATAACTTTTGATGTGTCGCTGCCCATGGTGAGACTAACAATTCATCCTATACTTATGAATTCAGTCTTCTTCCCCCAGTTCGCAGTTCTCTCCAAATAAGGGACTCTCCAAATAGTCTACAATGTTGCAGATAAAGTTTTCAGCAGAAAGCAATTTAACACCAAAATTCTGTGTGACAGACACACCACAATGTATCTAACGCATGTGAGCTGCGCATGATATTGTTCCATCGCAATTTACCACTTAATAGGAAACCCACTACAACAAATTATACAACCACAACACATGGGCATACATTTCCATATTAAAAATAAATTTATTTATCACTTTAATATACATTTAAAAAAGTGTAACAATATAAAGATGCTAAACCTGTGCTCACAAAAGATGACTCTATATACAGATCACCACCAAAACCAGATGCATGGGAATGGGAATAGTAAACAAGTAATAATTGCACAATACCCTTTGATTATGTAACCTCAACCAAAGTCTCAAAACGGTATATTCGAATGCAGACATTGGCCCCTATATATTCTTGCCCCACTTTATTAAATAACCACGCGTATCCAATCTTATAGGTGTCAGTGTAATAGTATATGAATACAGAGCTCACCCATGCTGTACGGTGGCATGGCGTGTACCCCGACGTGCGTTTCACAATAGGTGCTTCCTTCAAGGGGCCTGTCACTCCCAGGACAGTGGGGTGCAGTGGTGGTCTGTATATAGAGTCATCTTTTGTGATCACAGGTTTAACATCTTTATATTATGTGTTTTTATTAATTGTATATTAATAAAGTGATCAATAATTTATTTTAATTATGGAAATGTATGGCCATGTGTTTTGGTTACATAACTTCAGCAGAAAGCAGCAGTTGAGAACTGGGAGAAGGAGACTAATAAGATAATAACAAGTATGAAATGGATTGTTAGTCTCACCATGGGCAGCAACATATCAAAAGTTATGTTTGAGTGGAATATCCCTTAAAGCCTACTAATGTTTTTGGTACTGATAAGGTTTCTCCTTTTTAATTGAAGATGTGTGAAGAAAAGCTTATGAAGAGTAGGATCCATGCTTCGTAACAGTTTATTTACTTTTCCTAATTAAATTATTTTGTATCTAGGAGATGCGAATAGACAAATTAGTGAATACAAGTTTAAACTTTCAAAAGCAGAGCAGGATATAACCACACTGGAGCAGAACGTAAGTACATTTTACATACTCTCACCCTGGTCTTTAGAGCATTTTACATTCTGCATTAAATGGAATCTTTCACTCCTGTTTTTGCTTATAAATTATTCCTAGATATGGATACTGCTGACTGTATGCACTGCAATGGTGACTGTATGCTTTGCAGGGGTGATTGAGAGGAAAAGAGGCTCCTAACAGGCCTTTTTTCCTGTCACTCACCCCCACAGAGGACCCGAACAGGCAGAGAGCCATGACATGTTACGGCCTGGCCTCCATCCCGATGACTATTTCCTTGCTCTCTTCCTGCCCCATGTGCCAGATTAAAAGACTAAGAGTCCCATTACACTGACCCACTACGGCCCAAGCATTTGTCATCGGCTGATCATTGTCTCTCTATTACACCAAGCGATAGTCTTCTTAATTGGCCCGATTCGGCCAATTATCGTTCCGTGTTATAGGTCCCTAAGTTTCAGCAGATAACATTGCAACAGAAGACATGGTAAAAAAGAGTGTTTTAGCACATTTACTGGGCTCTGCTAATAGCTTTAGTAGCAAAATCGAATTGATTGGCTTCCTTTAAGCTATAAAATCACATTTCTCCCTGGGCTCAATTGTGCGAGGAGCCGGGGCCAAGCTGGTAAAATTCTGTAGCTTCTCTGGCCTTATCACCAGGGCTGTGGAGTCGGTAAGCCGCAGCTCCAACTCCGATTCCGACTCTTCAGTTTTATCAGGACCGACTCCCGACTGCGACTCCGACTCCTGCTCCTTCATAAATGGCCAGTCATATACCAGGGGAGTTATTTATCACACTGGCTGAGCAGCTTCTCCCAAATGTCCTATATGATCCTGGAGCGACTTCTGAGGGAATAAGGAAACATATAAAGCAGCTTCTCCTGTGTGTGCAGTGGATGCAGCCAGTCTCCAGCCTCCATGTCCTGAACAACTCAGAACTAGACTAAATGGAGCAGGTGATCTTTTCCTGCTGACAATCTTCTATGTTTCTAATTAAATATTCACCATATATTCACCAAAGAAACACTGCTAACAATGCCAGATCCCTGTGATATAGAGGTCAGCCATGGTGATATACAGGGGTTCACACTTAGTGATATAGAGAGGGGTCACACATAGTGATATAGAGGTCACACAGTGATATAGAAGGTCACTGTGTGTAGCACACGCGCACACACACACACAGCCTGCTGCAGCCATAGCATACAGACACACTCACACAGCTTGCTGCAGCCATAGCACACACACACAGCCTGCGGCTGCCATAGCGCGCGCACACACAGCCTGCTGCAGCCATAGCGCGCGCACACACAGCCTGCTGCAGCCATAGCGCGCGCACACACAGCCTGCTGCAGCCATAGCGCGCACACACACAGCTTGCTGCAGCCATAGTGCACACCACACACAGCCTGCTTCAGCCACAGCACACATATGCACAGCCTGCTGCAGCCATAGTGTGCACACACACAGCTTGCTGCAGCCATAGCACACACACAGCCTGCTGCAGCCATAGCACACACACACAGCCTGCTGTAGTCATAGCACACACACACAGCCTACTGCAGCCATAGCATACACACACACACACAGCTGCAGCCATTGAACACTGAAGAAAAACACACAATCTTCTCCCAGAGAGAAAACACCACACTGAGGACAGAGGTTACAGCTACACTACTTATGTCTTCTCCTCCTCTATATTACACAGGATATCTTCATATTACACTGCTGCTCATATACAGTCATCCAGCATCCAGGAAGAGAAAAGCACAGATCTCCCCCCCACACAATGGACTCTTCCAGCTCAGAAAAAAACTGCCAAATAGTGACCGACATCTTTTCCATGACCACCCTTATGTAATAGGGCCAGTGTCTTATTAGAATGTTGCTCAATGAGCAAAACTTCATATCAAGATTCAGTTCTACATTTTTTAAAGATTTTTTTAAAGCTGGAGTCGGTAAATTTTTTTCCAACTCCAGCCAAAGCTAGCTCCGACTCCGACTGCAGCCAAAACTAGGTCCGACTCTACAGCCCTGCTTATCACTCTCCTATTCCTTGCTCATCTGCATGATTGACATTCAGGGCTCCTCTTTTAAACAGTGTTTTGTCGTTTGTACCATATATTCTAGGTTCTTAGACTTGAAGGACAAGTGGTAAGATATAAATCGGCAGCAGAAAATGCAGAGAAGGTAGAAGATGAACTCAAAGCTGAGAAGAGAAGACTTCAGAGAGAGGTATGGGAATGACTATGAAGATAGATTTTCTCTGGGTACCTCCCATCTGACTCTTATGTGATTGGAATTGATAACAGAGCCAGTTTGACATGTTCTCTTCCAAGAGGTGTCAGCTGTGCAGGTCAATAGTCCATGAAAACTGATGTTTAATTTATATCAAAGAATAGTTAATGATATTTCAATAGCAATAGCTGCTGGCTAAAGCTTGGCTACATAAAACACTAGAATAACTTGTGTGGTTAATAAATAGACAATTTAAATGTGATCAATGTACACTTGAGGTTAAATAAAAATTGTAATACATGTTTGATTTATTCAACAGCTTAGAACCACTCTGGACAAGATGGAAGAGATGGAGATGACAAATAGCCATTTAGTAAAAAGGTTAGAGAAGATGAAGGCCAACCGGAATGCACTTCTGTCTCAGCAGTAAAGAGGATACCACAAAACAACATAATGCACTGCTCCACAAAACATTGCGCCTTTACTTGGTCCTACTATAGACATTCTTCTTAGCACCCTTGGTGCACATTCTGGCTGAACCTGCTGGGTTCTTGACAGCAGGGTGACTTTGTCAATCTTTATTTATGAGAGGAGTGAAAAACTAGTATTATTACGCCTTGACCATCTCTCCTTTTCAGCGCACTGATTTGGGAAGATTTCTGAGCTGAGGCGGAACACGCTGGATTCCTGGTTTTTCATAGGATATTATATTTCTTCACATTGTTATAATCAACTTTACTCACACTCATTTCTTTTTGTGGTTTGCTGCTTACCTATGCTGGTGAACTGAAACTACTGCATGAAGAAGAATTTCTGCTATGAATAATGCCTTTCCAATACTGTACTGATGCTGAACAGACCAGATTCCACGGAACCCCTTCCCTGCATAAACCAGTCATGGATACAAGGAGATGTATTACTCGCCAAGCGTGTATATTAGAGGTGCTATCACACGGCACACCTTCTCCAGACCAATTTTCAAGTGTCTTACATTCACAGAACTCCAGAGCAGCGGGGAAGGGGTTAGAAACGCCAAGTGCCTTCCTAACTAATTCATTTTCAAAGCTATACAATGGAATTATGCTAACATTCGTTCTTAGGAACCTTTCCGTTTGGGGGGAATGTGCATTCATTAAACTTTATACATTTTGAACAAAAAAATACTTTTTGTAAAAATATTTTAATTTGTATACAAATTGTATAACACCAGACAGGGACTGTATATTCTTTTATTGCATGGGTGATGGCATAACTGGTAATAGTATTTTAATGAGATTAATTGGCTAATATTAAGAATCAGCCCCATACAGTAAGTCAGATGTATTTTTTTTGTACATTGTAACAATGATAATCTGTTTCTCTAGTATAAGTGAAGTTAATAGAGTAAACAATTGCCGGGGACCTATTAAATAGAGACTTTAATGGTGGTGTTCTTGTAAAAGTTTCTAATTTCATATTTATTTAGAATTATAATACCAACAAATTCTTTGCAGACCAGAACAATGTTCAACCATGAGAAAAGGGCTAATTTATACCTGCAATTTTATTTTCAAAGCAAGATTATCACAAAAAATGTACCCAATTAAAATGTTCACTTCAAAGAGGCAACTTTACAGTGATCTCATGTTTTGTTCTACCGTCAGTCTATGTACATTGTTTCTGGGGCTAGCTGATCTGGTGCATTAGGATTATTGGTAACATCGCATGGCTATTAGTAAAAGTATGGTTTATGGGGTATGGTTTTGGCCACAGGCATTCCCTCTGCATGTGGGAACATAGCCTTAAGACCCTTTCACATTTGAGCAATTAGTGTGCGTACACCTTATGGTAATGTGCTGTATAGGCAAAACCATATGTGGTTTTATTGCAAAATGCAGAGGGTTTTTTTGAATAACTTTTTTTTAATTATTTTATTTATTTAAATATGTGACATGATTTTACTGAATTTAATTTGTACAAACCAAAAAACTTATGTAGCTCATGGTAAAAATGTGTTTTGAACCATGTGGTCCTCTGCAAAGTTTAAAGCTCACCTTAAAGTGTCACTGTCGTTATAACTTTCAAAATCTAAATTAAGAGTGTATGTGATATAAAGCAAGTTTGCAATTTACATTCATTATTATTTTTTTTGTTATCATGCCTTAAATCAAAGCTGAACTTACCAGATATCCAGGTCCAGTCTCCTGAAGGCAGATTTTTAGTCTTCTGCTGGTTGAAACAAAGAGACTAAACACATGAAGTCCCACCCAGTACAATCTGTCACGGCTCAATACGTCCATCAATCACATGACTGCCCTCTCTGTGAGCATGCAGATGACCTGGAAAACACAGGACCTTCGGTGTCTAAAAACTAGAAGTGCCGTGTTTTCCATGACAACTAATAATTAAAATAATGATTGTAAATTGCAAACTTGCTTTATATCACATCGTGGGGCGCGGGATAGCTGGTGCCGCAGCCTTTTTTTTTTTTTACACCGCAGCCTGGTTTCCATGCACAGCGTTGGTTTATTACCAAGCACCAGCTTGGGCTAAAGCACTGGAGGTGAGCCGTCCCGCTCCCAGTGGGAGGAAACCCCCTCTCCTTTCACTCTGCTCCATTAGAATCAATAGACCCGCATCATAGATGGGTAAGAGTTCTCTCCCACTGGGGGCGGGCTGGCCCAGCTCCAGTGCTTTGGCCCGGGTCGGTGCTTGGTAATAGACCGGCGCCATGCTGAGAAACCAGGCCATGGTTCAATAAAATCCTGTTTGTCTTTTCTTCCTGCTACCTCATTCCCCTTAGCCCACTCCCTCCAAAGGCTATAATAGGCAGTGCAGATGTCTTTACTTGGCTTTTCTCTGATGTAGACTGCTTTCGCTTGATAATGAACAGACAATAAGTGAGGGGGACAGGTGGAAAAGCAGTCTTGTGAGTACAGAGAGAAGCCCTTTTTGCCTAATAAAACCTATTAGAGACTTTATGTTGTGCACTGATGATTTCTGCAAAGTTGTTTAAAATGACAGCTACACTTTAAGTAAGTAAGCTAAGTAAAGTATTATCATACATTTCTTATTTGATTAAGTTATGTATGATTTATCCTTTTCTCCTAGAGATTATTAATAAATCTCCTGGGTGAGCTCCCAGGATGCCCTCTCTCCTACATAGCCATCATATACTTTCAGCCCAGTCTTTATTAGGCAGGGGTAAGTTTTCATCAGAGGCTCACTAAAATGCCTGGTGACGTGTCATGGAGACTTCAGCTGTAGTACAGGTGGCATTTTCAAAGCTTTAGTCTACTTTTGTGTAAGTAAGGGGATACAGCCCAGTATATACTGGGCACAAAGTAATTAAATAACTTCTCTGTTTCCAAACTCTACATAGTCAAAAAGTGTGTCTTGCAAGGGATTGTGGGAGTGGATTATTCAGCATTGATGATTATTGGGGAAAACAAAAAATATTTTTATTTTATTACATTCTGCTCAATGGCACTTGTCTGCCCTGTCAGCTGGCCAGAACCCACCCTACCCTGGGATACGACGTGGAATAGTTACCCTCTTCTGGCAGTCCCATTTGGGATACTGGTCCCGTTACGTGGAAATCAGTGCCGCGCTCATTGTTCAATTGAGCAGTGTATGCTACAGAAGGGTGCTTGGGACCCATAGAGCGAACACAGCGATCAAGGTGGTCTCACAGATGCTCATTTGTGTTCAAGTCTGGAGAATTGGGGGTCAGGGTAGTGCTTGGAAGTCATGATCATGTTTTACCAACCAGTGTTGGACATTTCTAGCCACATGACGTCTCATTGTCTTGCTGGAAGATCTGTCCCAGAGCTAACACTCAACACGATAGGCTGTATGTGATCTGCAAGAAAGTATTCATATGTAAATCAGTGAGCATGCCTTTCACGTGGATAAATGGGGCCCAGAGAAGGCCACAAAAAACAATGCTCAGACCATAAGGTTGCCACCCCCAGGTTGTGTTCCCCAATCAATGGTTGTGGGGTGTTTGTATTTGCCTGACCCCAACATTCATATGTTCGGTGAGGCAGAAAATGTGACAATTTGTCAAGCAGTGGAGGTCAAATTTTGCTGAACCATTGTTCTTACATGTCTGGTAGCCCTATTTTGGTTATGAGCTGCTTCACTGTAGCAGCTTATTCGCTGTATTCTGCTTGAAAAGGTGCCATTTGTCCACCTATGATACATTTTCACCAGTTCGTCACCCACACAGTTTGCAAACCGCACAGTTTAATAAGACATATGTGTGCAGAAAGCCTATTGCACACCCATTATGCCAGCTCACAATACGTGACTTTCTCAAGGTGCTTTTCACTGTCAATGTCGAAAGCGCAAAGTGATCATAATAATGTGACTCTTAATCTAATAAACAAAATATTAATAGAGTTAAAGCGGCACTATCAGCAGGTTCTCTGGGATGAACCTGCTGATAGTGCCGCTTTAAATCCATTAATATGCCGTAGAAGCTGAATATGTCATCAGTAGATCAGTTACTTTCGTTTTTCTGGTCCCCGCATTCTTTAGTAATTTCCTAATTGCCCCTATGCAAATCTGGGGCTTAAGAGCATTTGGGGCGTTACCCGCAGGCCCCGAGCACCACCATGCCCCGCCACCTCCCGTCCCGCCCACTATGCACATTAATATATAAGCTTAGTGGGCTCTATGTACGGCGGCTGCACAGAGATGATGTCCCATCAGAGACGGGCTGCTTACTGCGAATGCGCAATTCCTCCGGGCCGCCTGACAGAAGAATCATCCCAGAGGTCACTGAAGATGTAGGTAAAAGTGTATGTTTGTCTGTGCATGTGTCTGAATTGAAGTGATTTGTTCTTTTGCAAATTATATGAATGAGAGCAAGTTGAATAATACGTGGAATGGTGTGGATGATGGGAGTGAGCATTGTGTGGACCCATCGTGCACACAATGCTCACTCCCATCATCCACACAATGCACCACACTCTCAACAGTCACACATTATGCAACTCGCTCTCATTCATACAATTTGCAAAAGAACAATCACTTCAATTAAAACACATGCACAGACGAACATAGATTTATACTTACATCTTCAATGACCCAGGGATGATTCTGTCAGGCGGCCCAGAAGAATCACGCAGGCGTGGGAAGCAGCCTGTCCCTGACGGAACATCTTTCCTAAGCAGCTGCCATAAATAGAGCCTACTATACATATTTGAATATGGGGAGGGGGCGGGCTGGACGGGGCAGGTGGTGCTCGGGCCTGCGGGTAACGCCCCAAATGCTCTTCAGCACCAGATTTGCATAGGGGCAATTAGGAAATTACTAAAGAATGTGGGAGAGTAGAAAAACGATAGTAACAGTGATCTACTGGTGAGGTACTCTTCTACAGCATATCAGCAGGTTCTCTGGGCAGAACCTGCTGATAGTGCCGCTTTAACATATCCTACCGTGTAAAAAGTGCTTACATTTATTGTACATTTGCTTTAACCCCTAAATAACCCTTGCCATAAGAGTACAGCATGAGTGCCTGTGACCAGACGACCCATATTGTACCCAATATGCTAGTATTTACTACAACGTTATGAAGTAAGCTCAGGAGCTGAGCTCGCTTCATAACGGGTGAGGATCAGCTGCTATTAGCAGCCAGGCAGCAGCGGTCCTGCTGCTGCCTGTCATTAACACCTTAAACGCAACAGTGTTTAAGTGTGACAGGAGCAGCTCTTGTCACTTTCTGATCAAGACCCTCTGATCTTTTGATTTTTTGTTACATCATATGTAAAAAAATATTAAATAAAATAAGTGAAAACATTACGCCCCATAGGTGAAAAAATAAAACTGTTATAAGAGTCATAATAGGGCAATTTTTATCAGAATTATTTGGTAAAAAAAAAAACTAGAAAAGTAAACATATAAACAAGCATATCATTGTGTTCGGACCAATGTATAGAATAAAGAGATCATGTCCGTTTAACCGTAAAGTCCATTGTGTAGACACTGGAAACCTGCAAATGGTACAAAATTGTATTTTATTTTCCAAATTCCAACCAAACCCAAATTCCAAATAGGGTTGTCATACACCTTATGGTAGGTTAAAAGGCACACAGGTATACTTGTTATTTTACACAGCCCTGTAGATGAAGAAATAAAAGAGCTATAGCTCTTAGAAAACAAGAAGGAAAAAATTTAAATTGACCGGGTTCTTTAGGCCATTTTTTGCTTTTTTTCTTAAGGGGTTAAAGGAGCGTATTGTCAGGAAATGACACAAATCTGTTTTTTTTAAATTCACTTGGCAAATGAGGTTCAATGTGGATAAATGTAAAGTTATGCACCTGGGTACTAATAACCGGCATACATCATATGTCCTAGGGGGAGTTACTCTGGGAGAGTCGCTGATGGAGAAGGATCTGGGTATACTGGGTGTTATAGACTACAGAACAGCACACAATGTCAGTCAGCTGCTTCTAAGCACAGCAGGATATTGTCATGTATATAACAGGCATGGACTCTTAGGATAGGGATATAATATTACCGCTTTATAAAGCTTTGGTGCGGCCTCATCTGGAGTATGCTGTCCAGTTCTGGGCACCGATTCATAGAAAGGACGTTCTAGAGCTGGAGAGGGTACAAAGGTGGGTACGCCATGTTGTATCTGCAACATATCTACTTCACTGGTATTCTCAACCAAAAAAAAGCAGAAGCAATACAGAGCAACTACTTACATAAAGCCCCACCCTCATGTCCCACCACAGATGTATTGAGAGGCACATGCCTCTCAGTAAATCCGGTGGATCTGGGCTGCCACATGGCAGTTGCATAAATCTGCAGCAGCTCTATAGTTGGTGTAGATTTTCGCCATGATTTACAACTGACAGGTGTTAATCATTATAAATCAGGCACAGGAGGAAGCCGTGCCCTAACCACACTTGAGGCCACGCCCCAGCCTTACCATGAGCCCTGCCTATTGGGGGGGGGGGCGTTCAAAAATTTTTACAGATAGGCATAAAGGCTCTTCTACACTGAGTAGTCCTAGAAGCCTAGAACTAAATCCCCCTGTATGTCAAGTGTGGTATGTTTCTTGTATGCTCTGAGCACTCTCTCCCTTATTTGAAAGTAAAAGAAACTTCAATCGCTTAGCAGGACGTGCACGCTGATCTTTGCACTTTGTGTCAACTTTGTTGACTCATTTTGTCATTAGTTTGGGAAGTTCCGTAATTGCTGATAAATGGATGAGGTTGTACCCTTTGATCAAGGCATGGACACAAGATATTGTCCTGTAAGTTCAAAGTTTTCCCCCCACTTCCGGCTGTGTTTATGTCTGACTGCCTTAAAGCATGGCAGGAGTTCCAGTATAGTTTGGGATGTGATGATATGGCACTCCTAATCCAGTTAAAAAAAAAAAAAGCTCCAATGTAGGCATCCCCCCTCCCCCCGTGTAGGCATCCCCCCTAGAGGTAATGCCCCTGGAAGTTGACCCCCCACCCCCACACAGTAAATAATATCCCTGAAGTAGGTAATTCCCCCCATGCTGACATCCCCCTGTAGGTAATTACCTAGTAGGCAGACCCATTCTTGGATGTAGCCCCCCCATGTAGACATACCCCTGTATCAAATACCCCAGTAGGCATCCCTCTGTTACTGGGCCCCTATGTAGG
The DNA here is from genome assembly GCF_027789765.1 of Dendropsophus ebraccatus. Classification (NCBI taxonomy): domain Eukaryota; kingdom Metazoa; phylum Chordata; class Amphibia; order Anura; family Hylidae; genus Dendropsophus; species Dendropsophus ebraccatus. Next base: position 149,297,421 of record NC_091455.1, on the reverse strand, counting down.
CTATCCCCTAGTAACCAAACAACCCCCCCCCCCCATGTAGGCACCCCCCTGTAGGTAATTCCCCAGTAGTCACCCCCCCCCCCCCATATAGGCATTCCCCCTGTAGTTAATTTCTATGTCGGTAGCCTTCTCTTGTAGGCACCCCCCTGAGGGTAGCCCTCCTCCTTCTAGTGACCTCATGGATGAAGTACCCCTGCTAAAAAGTGTTCTAACAGTCCTAGCTATTATTTTTCCTTTAAGGGTACGTTTACATGTACCGGATCTGCATCGGATTTGACGCTGTGAGTAAGCAGCGAAATTCGCTGCGGATCCAGTACTGTGAATTGCAATGGGCCCGCAGCCCCAGCCCTGAGCATACATTACCTGCTATGAGCTATGAGCAGAGGATGGAAGGAGTAGTACTGTGTATTTATGTCCAGCACCAAGCAGGGAGGGAGGGGGGAAGTAGATGCATAGGCACCTCTCTCCCTCCCTGCTCGGTGCTCACCAAATGTACTGATTGCATACATTTATGGATTACTCTGGGGAGCAAGAACACTTGCTCCCCAAATTATTCCATAAATGTATTCAATCAAAAAAACACTGTACATTACATTTACATACACATCCATTGTAATTCCAATGTAGTGTCCAGCAGGGACGCACTATATATAGAAGTCAATGGTACTCATTGACTTCTATATGTAGTGCGCCCCCTTCTGGACACTCCATTGGAATTACACACTGATTCGTGACGTCACTGAATTTCTGAGAAATTGAAGTCTCCATGATCTACTAAATTAAGAGAAATAGAAGTAAATGTGCATTTCCCATAATTAATGTACATTATAAATTTGTCTAACTTTCCATAAGTAATAAAATATCAAAAAATACTTTTGGCCGGACTTCTCCTTTAAGAGCAAGGTTAGGAGTAGATTCCCACCAGATCATACTATCAAGGATCTTTATAGAGAGGTAGAACATAAATGTTGTTTGTAATTTATATTTGCCTATTACTCAACATATTTCAGCTGTATTACATGCTAAAGGCCATGTGTTTATATTGTTTAACCCCTGTAAAGCCATTTTTTCTAAAAATAATTTTAATAAATGTGGTCTAATATTTATACATTTGCATTGCAATTTAAAAACAGCCCATCAACATGGGTCCAGATTCTTTAAAGTTGTTTCTGACTATAGAATTATGCTGCAGGTGCAATGGCGGTTTTGACTCCCAATCGGCCATATGTCACAGGTGTTGTCACGTCAAGCCTAATCATTGCAGGACTCCTGTAGGTGTCAGCCATGTAAAATTATACTGTGATTAGAGTGTGTCTTTCACTATATGATTTCAGGGTCTATATTAAAAATATATTCAGAATCATATATCCAATGTGTTGCTGTCTTCCAAAAACATGGGATTGTACCAGAAGATGTTTCCATTTGTGATATTACACAGAGTTGGTTAAAAGGCGTAATCCAGCGAAAATCTTTTTCTTTCCAATCAACTGGTGTCAAATTATATAGATTTGTAATTTACTTCTATTAAAAAATCTCTTCAAATACTTATTAGCTCCTATATGTCATGCAGGATATGTTATTTTATTTCTAGTCTGACGCAGTGCTCTCTGCTGACATCTCTGGCCGAGACAGGAACTGTCCACAGCAGGAGAAGTTTTCTATGTGGATTCATAGAAAATGTCCTGTCTCGGCCAGAGATGTCAGCAGAGAGCACTGTGTCAGACTAGAAATAAAATAACATATCCTGCATGACATATAGTAGCTGGTAAGTACGGGAAGATGTGAGATTTTTTAAAAGAAGTAAATTACAAATCTATATAACTTTCTGATATCAGTTGATTTGAAAGAAAAAGATTTTCGCTGGAGTACCCCTTTAATACCTGGAGTGATAAACATAAAATTGGCAGCACAATTTACTAATGTAAGAGAAAATAGTAGGTAAATTTCAAACCATGGTAATACTTATATATATATATGTGTACTGTATGTAGAAAGGATGTACATGACATCATTAGTAGGGATGAGCGAACTTTTGAAAAGTTTGGTTCGATCCGGCGAACTTTCGTGAATTTCGGATCGAACTGGAAACGAACCTTGCTCTAACGGCTGAATAATTGCAGCTACAATAGTGGAAGTGTGATAGGGTATAGTTTCGTTTAGTTGCAGTTGATATTACAATGAAAAAAAGTGGGGAAAAAAAATTCCAAAAATTATGAGAAAAAAAATAAATAAAAAAAATAAAAATAATAGGAATAAAATTAATAAAATATAGTGAATCAAAGTGCCAAAATAGTGAAAAAAAATATTGGAAAAAAAAGTTTACAAGGAGGATGCGGCAGCACTTGATTGCACCCAGGCCAGTATTGTTGAGAAGAGACCAGGAGGAGGCAGCAGTAGATTGCTCGCCTCTCAGTCCAGTATTGTTGAGAAGAGACAAGTTGAGCAGCAGGAGGAGGCAGCAGTTGATTGATTCCAGTCCAGTATTATTGAGGAGAGACTAATTGAGGAGGAGGCAGCAGTTGATCGATTCCAGGCCAGTCTTATCGAGGAGAGGCTACTTGAGGAGGATGAGGCAGCAGTTGATCGATTCCAGGCCAGTATTATTGAGGAGAGGCTACTTGAGGAGGATGAGGCAGCAGTTGATCGATTCCAGGCCAGTATTATGGAGGAGAGGTTACTTAAAGGGGTAGTCCACCCAAAAAAAATTTCTTTCAAATCAACTGCTGCCATGAAGTGACAGAGATTTGTAATTTACTTCTATTAAAAAATCTCAAGCCTTCCAGTACTTATCAGCTGCTGTATGCCCAACAGGAAGTTGTATTATTTCCAGTCTGGAGAGCAGGAGGGGTTTTCTATGGGGATTTGCTCCTGCTTTGGACAGTTCCTGACATGGACAGAGGAGGCAACAGAGAGCACTGGGTCAGACAGGAAAGAAAACACCACTTCCTGCTGGACATACAGCAGCTAATAAGTACTGGAAGACTTAAGATTTTTTAATAGAAGTGAATTACAAATCTCTGGCACTTTATGGCACCAGTTGATTTGAAAGAAAATTTTTTTGGGTGGACTACCCCTTTAAGGAGGATGAGGCAGCAGTTGATCGATTCCAGGCCATTATTATGGAGGAGAGGCTACTTGAGGAAGATGAGGCAGCAGTTGATTGATTCCAGGCCAGTATTATGAAGGAGAGGCTAATTGAGGAGGAGGCAGCAGTTGATTGATTCCAGGCCAGGATTATCGAAGAGAGGCTACTTGATGAGGAGCAGACAGCAGTTGATCGATTCCAGGCCAGTATTATCGAGGAGAGGCTATATGAGGAGGAGGCAGCAGTTGATCGATTCCAGGCCAGTATTATTAAAAACAGACTACTTCAGGAGCAGGAGGCAGCAGTTGATCGATTCCAGGCCAGTATTATTGAGGAGAGGCTACTTGAGGAGGAGGCAGCAGTTGATTGATTCCAAGCCAGTATAATTAAAAACAGACAACTAGTGATCAGGGGAGGATTAACTTTACCATAGGCCCCAGGCTGTTCACCAAGCCTGGGCCCCCCCACCCCACTGTAACTATGGAAGCACTAGCCTGGCGTTCATAGTACAGGATAGATAATGTCATGATGTCTTGATTTGTTTAAAATTGCCATAAAAAAACAGTGATTTTTTGCAAATCATGGCAGAAGTGTAGCCATGAGACATAATTTCAATGGCCCCCCCCAGGAGCTCAGGGCCCCGGGCTGCCACCCAAAACGCCCCTGTTATAATCCACTACTGCTAGTGATGATTATATTTCTATTTTTGTTCCTCAGCTTACAAAGTTCTGACAAACTAAATCTACTTACTCCTACGAAGCAGGTTCACTGGCCATGATACAATTGCATCTAGGGGGTCACATGATTGTTTTGAGAAACAAAATAACAAATGTATCATTCTTTTGTTCCTGTGTGTATATGCCAAGGTTATTTCTGCATTTTCTGTATGTTCACATCTGAAGAGTGAAAGCAATTCACTCAATTAGCTTATTTAGAACTGTGAAGGCAAATTGATGGAGGCAGATATGGTTATCGATAAATCACTCATCGACATTTATGGACTAATCTTACAAGTAAGTATTTGATAACGCCTTGCCATTAATGAGTTAATAAATGTTGACATAGGTGGAGTTCTAACAGCTTACCGCTTTTTGGCTTATCATTGTGAGTCTGAGAAGCGATGTGTGTGACAGTCACTTGATGTATTTTTTAGAGTTAGTGTCAAAATTAAATGTACAGGTCTGGTCTTTGAATATATCAGATATCTGTTCTCAATAATGCTTACATTCTGTCCCGGTACTTTACATTGCTTAATTTTATATAAGTGTTGTTAAAGGCTCTTTCCTTCCTAATTTCTCAATTACAAGTTAGTCATGAATGATCTTTATTTATGATGAAGCTAAATGTTTATTATGGATTTTTGCCCCCACCTATTGCCCTGTGTGACTACATTGGTCACCATACATTGCTGATAGTAGTTCACGTCCCTACCAATGTGTGTAATTCCTATGGCTTGCCCATAAGGGTTAGCTCTAAATCGCACTATACATTTATATTTGTTAGGGTACAAACACACACACCGTATACACAGCAGATCTGCATCAGACTTGGTGGTGCAGATTTGATGCTGTGTTCAGTTATTTAGATCTAATCTGCTGCGTATTTGTTGCGTATTTGCTGCTTATCGCAGCAGTAAATAGGCTGCGTATACGGTGTGTGTGTTTGTACCCTTAGGCTATGTGTCTGTGTGAAACATAATGCAATGTATTTCCAATTGTAGCCAATGTGCCGCTAATTATGTTTGATTCGCTATGTTTGTGTAATATCTCTTCCAGGAATTTTCTTTGTTTGATCACATGTTGCTGAGAAACGAGGGTGTGACTTATGGTTTGTGTTAGCGAGCTGCCCGTGCTGCTAACTCACTCCCCCCTCCCCCATCCCCCCCTTGTGGTGTTGAATTCACTATTACGTTATGTTTGAAATATTTGAGGCTTACACTATGACCACATGATGGGAGTAGTTGTGTACTGTGTATATGATATGTACCGGCAGCAGACATCATGGAGGGAGAGGGAGGAGGGAGGGAGTTAGCAGCACGGGAAGCTCCATAACTCACCCACATAAGTGACGTCATATTTAGTCAGCAACATTGCCTCTAAGGGTACAAACACACACACCGTATACGCAGCCTATTTACTGCTGCGATACGCAGCAAATACGCAACAAATACGCAGCAGATTAGATCTAAATAACTGAACACAGCATCAAATCTGCACTACCAAATCTGCTGTAGATCTGCTGTGTATTTGCTGCGTATCTGCTGCGTATACAGTGTGTGTGTTTGTACCCTAACAAGGAAAAAGCCTCGACTAGCTATTACCTTACCAAGCGAGCATTGTTTGCAAGAGGTTTATATTATTTATTTATCTTTTTATTAAGGTCCATGCTCGGCCACTGCTATGGGACGGCCCTGCGCCTGGGTATACAAGCCGGCTAAGGCGGAGTGCCGCATGGAGGGAGGTTGCCCGGATTGTGTACCCAGGTTGGGACAAATATAGTAGATTACAGAAGTTGATCATTGGTAAGTTATTTACCCACTATGTCAAACAAGAAACTCTACTGTTATGGTCACCTGACGCTCATATATTACTAATGTCTGTACGTTTTTTGCTTTCAGCCAAACATGTGGAGACCAGGTGGTCCAGTGTGAGGGACAGATTCATCAGGGAGCGACTGCAGCTGATGAGGCGTGGGGCCTCACAAGAAGAACTCGGCTCTTTGCGTTTTGCCCCAATGCTGCGTTTCATTTTGAATGCCAGCAGACGGCGCCAGTAAGTGTGTGTCTTAATTGCATCTGTCCATGCTAGGATCAGATGATGTCAGTATTAGTTCAGTCTGTTATGTGTGCAGACATATAGACATGTGTTACGTAGACAGAGATTACTAACAATAATGCTCCCCCTGCTGTACACTCAATATTCTTTATAAATGCAGCGTGCCCTAACTGGATACTAAAAATTGTTTAATAAGTCGATGATGTAAGACCTAACTGGAGTTCGATTTAGCTACAAAGCACGGACAGGATAAATGGCGACAAATGTGCCCCAATGATTACATATGACCTAACAATGCCCCACTCATTTCTCAAGTGAGATTTTTAGGGAGCCAAGGGCTAATTAGCGCAAGATGTGAGAATAAATTACTATTTCTATTGCAGTTAAAGGAACATTTGCAAAACCCAGGAGACCAGCAGGGCCACCTGGTGCTGCAAATGATGACGGCTCAGGGGGCCCAGTGTATTGCAGGAGCAGGCCATGGGGCCCCCTGATGCCCGCTATGGCTGCTATAGTGGTAGTTACACCCCTGGCTAACACATTGGACATACTGGATAAAAAAGGACACAAAAAGCCTAAGTAAAATCCTGCATTGGATGCATATTGGTTCTTGAGAATTGTTACAATGTTGCTAACATGTTTGTAATAACAGATTTTGTCCACTGTTCATTTGTCAGCAGAGATGAAGAAGCTCAACAAACAGCAGAGGCCTCATCGGATGAAGAGAATGAAGAACCTCATCTGACGGAGGCACGCACCATGACTCCACCACCAAGAGGCCAAGAGGGCCCTGTTGAGCCTGTAGTAATAGAAAACTCCGTAGCACTCTTTTCATGCAAAAATTTTTAACAGTTTATTTGACAGCGTGATGGGAACAGAGCCAGGCATATACACAATATTGGTGCAAAGAAGAAAATTGCTTATATTTAGGCGACTGGTGACGTTTCGACTCTACCAGGGTCTTTTTCAACGTCGCGGTAGGTAGTTGGAGCAGGAGCGCTCCTGGCGTTCTCCTGTGCGTATCAAGCGCTGTTGAGCCTGGGCAGGGAGACAAACATCCGGCTTGACGTTAAAGAATAAATTGTGGGCGGCCTGCCTGCACTCCCTCTTATACTAAGATTGTTGTTGGCATAAATGATTGTGATTAGTGGTCACACAGCCTCTGCCCCCCCCCCCCTCAACCACTATCCTGTGCTTTATACTATTTCGAGCATGTAATAAAGATATTTTGTGATATATCAGTGTTTGACTATTTTCTGGATATCACAAGTTTTTTACTTCCTATCTCTGCCTATCTCTCTTTCCCTCTCTCTACCTCCCTGTAGCTATCTACTTGTTTGCCTATCTATCTATGTGCTTTGCCTCCCTAACTAGCACGGAGCTCCTCTCTCTCTGCAGTCTAGACACACAATGAGAAAGAGCATGGACGCTCAGGCACTTCCTGTTCCTGTAGTGACGTCACACACCTTGATATTCACATAATAAAAGGATAAAAGGGATTATAGGAGTAATAATTCCTTATATCCTCTTCCATTCTGTGAAAACAATACAGTTTTGCGACGCCGTTGCGGTTTTAACAAACTTCGTCACGAACCTTTTGAAAGTTCGGTTCGGTACCGAACCGAACCTTTTGCAAAGTTCGTAACGAATCTGGTTCGTAATGGTTCGTTTCGCTCATCCCTAATCATTAGTCACATGGTTACTTATGCTATTTTGTGGCCTTGCTGAGAATTGTATTGCAGACAACTGGAAACTGTTATGATAGGTTTACAATATCTCAGGGCTTAAGTGGATTTATACAGCTAGTTTCAGGTTGAGTCTCTTCCAGCATCTGCTTCTGGTTACTGTGTATATGCCACAAGAATGTTTCCTAGCTGTTATGTATTTCTCAATGTGTAATTCAGGTTTTACATCTATTGCAGAGAATGTGAATTATATATAATTTATCCTATATTTATACCAGCTATCCAACCACACCAGTCCCAAAATAAGAATAAAGAGCATGTTATATTTATGTGTTATCAGAACCGCACCCAGAAATTTTACTTGGGAGGGGGTTGCGGGGGTTTCAATGCTATGTAATGTATTAGGCTGGTTTCAGGTGCAGGTAAAAGTGATGCAAGCAATTTAATCCTATTTCCACACCAAACCACCATGTAATGTGTGGTTGACAACATGGAGATAGTAAAGAAGACATGAACTAGTGGCATGCTAGAGAAAGAAAAATTCTGTATGCTCTGCCCATTTATATAAGCTTATACTGCTGCGGTCACCTATTTTGCTATACATACATACTATTTTTACAACAGGGCCATTGCTAGAATCTTTATCCTTGGTTATCCTGGACTAGAAAAACATAGCTGTTTTCTTCCAAAAACAGTCCCACACATGTCCTCAGGTTACACGTGGTATTACAACTCTGCTTCATTTACTTCAATGGAGCTGGGGTGCAATACCACACACAAACTGAGGACACGGTTTCGGGAAGTAAGCATCTATCTAATTAGATTATCTAATTCTGGATAACACATTTAAAGGGACTTTGTCAGCTCCATATCAGATAAGGCTGTCTACCCAAAGTTATTACAAAGGGACGCTGGTTGACCTCAGGGAGATCAACCAAAACACCGCAGAGACACCATCACGCGTCTCAACGTCAGTGTATTCTAGAACATTGCCCCCTGGGAAATCAAATATGCAAAAGAACACTGCAGAGACACCATCACATGTCTTGACGTCAGTGAACTAGCCAGACCTTCCCTCCGGGAAGGAACAACCAAGCCAAAGGCGTTCTCCAGTCAAGGAAACCACCTCAGCAAGGTATCCATCCACAGACAGCTGTTTCTGGGTTTTTGCCCCTCATCAATGTGGAGTAGGTTTCTGGCTAGTGGGAACAATGACTAGTAAGTTTTGGTTGATCTCCCTGAGGTCAACCAGCATCCTTTTGCATGCACTTACTAGTCATTGCTCCAACTAGCCAAAAACCTACTCCACACTAATGAGGGGCAAAACCCCCGAAACAGCTGTCTGTGGATGGATACCTTGCTGAGGTGGTTTCCTTGACTGGAGAACACCTTTGGCTTGGTTGTTCCTTCCCGGAGGGATGGTCTGGCTGGTTCACTGACGTCGAGACATGTGATGGTGTCTCTGCAGTGTTCTTTTGCATATATGATTTCCCAGGGGGCAATGTTCTAGAATACACTGACGTTGAGACACGTGATGGTGTCTCTGCGGTGTTTTGGTTGATCTCCCTGAGGTCAACCAGCGTCCTTTTGCATGCACTTACTAGTCATTGCTCCCACTAGCCAGAAACCTACTCCACACTGATGAGGGGCAAAAACCCCAAAACAGCTGTCTGTGGATGGATACCTTGCTGAGGTGGTTTCCTTGACTGAAGAACGCCTTTGGCTTGGTTGTTCCTTCCCGGAGGGAAGGTCTGCCTAGTTCACTGACGTCGAGACATGTGATGGTGTCTCTGCAGTGTTCTTTTGCATACCTAAAGTTATTAAACCGGTACTTCAGAGAGTTAGGCACACACTATACTTTTTATGAAAAGTACTTTTATTGCCATTCTTTTGCATTGAAGTAAATGCAAACCACAGCTGTTGTTTCACACAATGTATTTAACAACGTCTGTTGTTTGGCTATGGCCGTCAAAATAATGTTCATGGCATTTATTTTCAGCTATTGTTCATAGACTTTGATGTAACGACCATTCTTTATACATAGGACCGAGCCAATTTTCATTTTTGCACTTTCGTTTTTTCCTCCTATTGAAAAGACCACAGTGCTTAGATTTTTTTTACTTACAGACCCACATGAGTCCTTCTATTTTGCTCTGTACTTTGCAATGACAGACTTAATTTTTCCATAAAATATACTACGTAAATGGGGCTGAAATTATGTTCCTGAAGTCAGTACGATTACAACAATAGTAAACTTGCATAACCTTTATTTTATTTGATGGCTTTTATAAAATTAAAATCTTCTAAACAAAATTTGTTTCATAAAGTTCCTCTATTACAATCCTTATAATGCTTTTAATTTTAGGTCTATAGGGCTGTTTCAGGTGTCATCTTTTTTTTTTACCATGATCTGTGCTTTCTATCGGTACCTTGCTTGCCTATATGCAACTTTTTGATCACTTTTTAATTAAAATTTTCAGGAATTGGTGCAACCAAAAATCAGCAATGTTTCGTTTACGTAGGAGATCAGGAATGTGATTATTTAATAGTTTGGACGATTACGCACACGTTGAGCCAGCCCCTGACAATGGGGAGGGGAGACCTAACCCACAAACAGGCCGAAAAGGACCAAAGGGGGAGAGACACAAGACAAGGGGATGAGAGGAACTTGGGAGCTTTGGGTTTCCCTGGGTTGCACTAGCCCTACGATTCACCTCACACACTCACGCTTTACGCCCTGCTCCCGGGGTGTAACTCGAGCGTAAATTGCCTCCTGCGCACACCCAGACACCCACTTGGCCATGAACACTGCCTGCTCGCTGACCAATATAAACCTGACACTTCGTTGTATCTGGACCCACCAGTCACTGTCATACGCGTGACCCACCGACCGCTGCCAGACACACATCCACGAAGCACGCACACAAAACTTTGCTATGTTGGGACCCACCGGCCGTTGCCATACACCCAAGCACAACATACAAACACGACACTTCGATGTATTTAGACCCACCAGTCATTGTCATACACTTGACCCACCGACCGCTGCCAGACACACATCCACGAAACAGGCACACAGAACTTTGCTATGTTAGGACCCACTGGCTGTTGTCATACATGTGACCCACCAGCTGCTGCAAGACACCCAAGCACAACATACAAACACGACACTTCGCTGTATCTGGACCCACCAGTCGCTGCCAGAAACCAAAACACAACATACATACACAACTTTGCTGCCACCACCCTGTTACGTTACTGGGGAAACAGGGAACTCCAAGAGTGTTCCACTCGCAAGCAGACACACCCACTTTCCATAGGGCATGCCCAATTCTCCAAGATCACGTGACCATGAAGGCAATCAAGAGTACTTGCTCACTGTTGTTACAGAAACCCAAATACCCACAGGTCAGTGGGCCTGGGGTATAGAAATCTCCTTCAAAATAACTGTAACTGGTGTTACTGGTGACAGGACCTCTGTGGTGGTTGGTCGGTGTTGTAGTACAGCTCAGTCAGAGGTATTATTGTCGTGATGCCAGTGCTAGTCCAGCACACAGGTGTAATGTTGGTACCTGCTTTTAGTGTGGCCTCTCTGTACTGTTCCCCAAATGGTCGGAGACCTGCCGGGCTGTGATGGGTTCCTTGGGCTCCTGTCATGGTAGTCCTGAGTAGCAAATGACCCACCTGGACTATCGGTACTGCCTCCCACAGAAAGGGGAAAAATGACCCAAGGTGTGTGGCGAAGGTGTATAGGTGCTGGTGTGGAGTAAGAGGTGATAAAAATAGAACGGTTTTACTGTACAGTCTCTGAATAGTATAAAACACTTTGGCAGCAATTAGATAATTTTTATACAGACGTTAGTGCTCAACTTGGTTTGTGCTGCGGAGATACTTGGAAGTGCAGAATATAGTAGAGGTAGTTGTAGCTGTGCTTGTAGAGTTGAGAAGTGCAGAGGAGAGGAGTTTGTCTAGGGATTCCATACCCAATGTAGTACTTGTGCTCTGACGGAACTTTAGAGAAATACTTGAGAGTGAAAGATACTTGTACCAGTGTTTAGACTACTGTCTGACCACCTTCTGCCCTACAGTGTTGAGCTACTCGTCCTACTAGGGTGATACATGCCCCAGCCGTGTTTACCTGGGTGAAGCTAAATGTCTGAGACCTCCCGGGGTTACTTGTACTGCCAGATAGGATATGTAGACCCTCTAGTAGCTTTGTCTCATCCAGGCTAGTTCCTCTGTATATCAGGATACTGCCCTGCACTTTGTAGAGTGGTTCACGGCATGGGCTGGGTTTATCCCCGACTTTCTCCCTCTTGTAATGCCTAGCACTGCATAGTAGGTATAAGGAATAGACTTAAACAACTGAGTGTCTCTGGTTGCTTCATACACGTGTCTCACCACCTCACTAACACACTCAACTGAACTGACTTCCTCCCACACAAGGCTTACTAGCTAGGGGCTGTGTGTGTGTGTATAGAGAGCAGGGATAGGTTGAGGAAGAAAAAGTATCTTCTATAGGTCAGCACATGGTACAACAATAACAGAAACCCTTTGCTTACTTCAGCTGTGCTACACATATTAAGGCGTAAAAGTAACACTGACACCTAATGGTGAAACTACAGAATGCCACCTTCATCACCACTGAACTGAAGAGGTAACTTTATGACAGGTGCCTAGGCGCCTACACCACATAACCTCATACCTAAAACAAAGACCTTTACTAATCCGGTGGATAAGAGAACCATCCATTGAGCACGTCTTGAAGATCTGAGCTTTTGGTGGTTATGTCAGTTGAAAGTTGGCCCCAGGAAGGGCAACACTGATAAAGTTCTCTTGAGACAAGAAGCCCGCTGGATTCATAGAACCCTTATAGTATAAATGAAGGGTTTTCTTTTGCTGCATTCCTTTAGTTCTTGGCATGCTAGTTTTTTCCCCTTTTTTTCCTTCTTTTATTTTCACTTGACATGTATATTTTTGCATCTTTCTTCTAATATCTATTGTACTAACAACCTCTCTGACCCAGAACCATGAGGTATAAGTGATTACTTACCTTTAAAGCGACTCTGTACCCACAGTCTAAACCCCCAAACCGATAGCAGATAGTTGCTTTTAATCCAAGATCTGTCTTGGGGTCCGTTCGGCAGGTGATGCAGTTATTGTCCTAAAAAAAACAACTTTTAAACTTGCAGCCCTGTGCCGAACTGCTGTGGCCTAGAGTGTGTGTGCATTAGGCTGGCACAACCTCTCTGTCCCTCCTCCCCGCCCTCTTCGTCATTAGGAATGCTCCAGGGAGATTGTCTCCTATTCCCCTATTCCTGTGAGAACATGGCACATGGGCTGGATCGTTAAGGCACCTGTGCAGTGTTCACTGCAGAGGAATAGGAAAAATCCTGCCAGTAGCATTGCTAATGATGAAGAGGGTGAGAAGGCGGGATGGAGGGGTGGTGCAAAGTTAGGGCACAGACACCCTCGGCCACGGCCGTTTGGCACAGGGCTGCAAGTTTAAAAGTTGTTTTTTTAGGACAATAACTGCATCACCTGCCGAATGGACCCCAGGACAGATCTTGGATTAAAAGCAGCTATCGGAAGGTACAAGTGG